>NC_133481.1:4141629-4326481 GCF_025370935.1 Choristoneura fumiferana
GTTGGCAAATATATGCGAGTATGTATTATTATGCGAGTATGTATTCATGTGCGGAATTACATTTGAAATTTACCATGAGCTTTGCGGTGAAGGAAAACATCGTGAGGAAACCTGCACAAACCTGCGAAGCGATTCAATGGTGCGTGCGAAGTTCCCAATCCGCACTGGGCCCGCGTGGGAACTATGGCCCAAGCCCTCTTGTTCTGAGAGGAGGCCTGTGCCCAGCAGTGGGACGTATATAGGCTGGGATGATGATCGTAATATCATTGAAAGGTCATAAAGTAGCGGTTACATAGCTATAGTCATAAAGTCATAATATTCTTGGATGTACGGCCGAATTATAAGTGGCCTCATATCGCGTGATTTGGTTTGCTAACCGCTGTGTGAGACACGAGCGACGTCAGCTTAAATGTATGTGGCTCTCATTGTACTCAAGCGATAAGACCGATTTATACACCACTCCATGCGGACATTAAGTCGTGATAGTGTACGTAACGAGAATTCATATTTTCCCGCTAAAAGTGTGCGAAATAGTGAAAAACGGGGCAGAATGTGCCAGTGTTTTCAGTAGACATGCTGCCGGTCTTTAGAGCCGGAAATTTTGTGACACCCATCAATGATCTGTTTCGCCACTGTATCTATATATTATTGATTTGGTCTACTAATATTAAAATAGAGACAATATTAGCATTTTTTGTAACCAAATCTTTTATTTTTCAATTGACATTATTCTAGCAATCCAAAGACAATACTAATCATAAAAAAGGAACAAAAGACATAGAAAAACAAGGTTATATATGCACAGTCGTGCACATCCTCCCCCATTTTACAAGAGAACAACTTTTTTTAAGGGCCGACGTAACGTCCCTGCGGCAGTCCTTATGTAAACCACTCTTAGCACTCCTCGGCCTGGGAATGTACGTGAAACTATGCCCCGTGGCCACGTGCCCCTCGGTAGATCTCCATCGGCAATGAGGACAGGGTCTCCAATCGAAATAGTTGGGAGTCGGGAGGCTTTTTTCATTAGCGGCATAGTCAGCAATGGCTTCATTATAAAGTGCACGTAACTGTCGGTTTGCGCCGACGAAGGAAGTTCCGTTATCGGAGTAAATCTGGCTCGTTGTCCTTCTTTGTGCGATAAAAATGAGAAGGCAAATAATAGCAGCATCGGCAGACAAGCTGTAAACCACTTCAAGGTGTAATGCCCGCGAGGTCAGGCAAGTGAATAATGCGACGCATGTCTTCTCTCGTCTACGGCCAATATTTACTTGAAGGAGGGCAAAGTAATCGACACCAGTGAAAGTAAAGGCACGATGATGGTGCGCGAGTCGGGCTCTCGATAAATCTCCCATAGGAGGCTGTAGCGGTTGTCCACGCAACAACTTGCATAGCTGACATGTATGTACAACTGATCTGACAGCGTTCCTTAACCCTATTATCCAATATTGTTGGCGAAGCTCATTTATGACAGTTTCGGCGTAGGCGTGGGCGAACTTCTTGTGATAATGGCCGATCAGCAGGCGTACGGCAGGGTCCTTGCCGTCGAGCAGAATAGGGTAGACGGTTTGAGTAGGAACGTGTTCAACAGCAGCTGTGCGCCCTTTCAAATACAGCAAACCATCGTGGTTTATAGCCGGTGACAATTTCGCCAGACGACTTTTCGGCGATATGGGCCGGCCACGTAGTAAGCATTGCAGTTCGTGGTTGAAAGTGTTCTTTTGACTATGACGTAAAATATGGGTTTCTGCCAATTCTAAAGCTTGAACATTAAGTTGCCGCAGGGTAGTCTGAGATGTGACCGCCGAAGGGTTATATGGGGGGAGGATAAAGTTCCCAGAATTGCCCCTGACCCTTGTGATGCATGCAGCAATGAACTGATGAGCTCTAGCGGTTGCCCTTACTAGTTTCAACCAAGAACTAAAATGTGTCGGATCCGCAACTACAGCTACGGGAAACTCGTTTACTTCATTGTAGTGGCAAGCAACATTACTAAGTGCTGAAGTCGAAGATGAATTTAAGCGTGCAGATGATGATTTGATGGTGCGCTCTAATGGTTTTAACTCTATTTGATCGAGTGGTCCAACGGTGCCACTATTTGATGGATTAGGAGGCCAGTCACTTGGATCAGTGAGTAAAAATCCTGGGCCAGATATCCAGCGTGACTCTACATCTAATGTACTAGGTTTAATACGTGTAGCATCGTCAGCAACGTTAAGGTCCGTGGGGACCCACCGCCATTCGGCCACAGAGCTGTTTTCCAAAATTTCGCCTACTCGATTTGCCACAAAGGGCTTATATTTCCGAGCGTCACTTCGCAACCAACCCAATACAGACATCGAGTCAGTCCAAAAGTAACGTCGGCTGGGTTTAGCGCGGTGAGACTCACAAATAAATGTGGCAAGGCGAGTGGCTATCAAACTGCCTTGAAGTTCTAACCTTGGAATAGACGCTGGTTTTAACGGTGCTACGCGTATTTTGCTGGCAATAAGTGCTAGCGTAACTTGGCCAGAGACATGAACATATCGCCAGTATGCAACAGCGGTATACGCCAACTCGCTTGCATCGCAGAACACGTGCAATTCCCGTTCTACCACTTCCACGTTACTCATATTATACCACCGAGGTATTCGTATATCTGAAATTGACTTTAGGCTTTCGAACCACTCGTGCCACGCCTTGCAATCCACCTCGCAAAGCTGTTCGTCCCATTCCAATCCCTTTCGCCACAAAATTTGAAAGAGAATTCGACCTTTTACTACAATCGGTGATAATATCCCTAAAGGATCATAGATGCGCATGACTTGTGTAAGGGCTTGGCGCTTGGTTAAGGGGGCACATGAGTCTTTCGATAGGCCAGAGTTAAATGTCAACTCGTCATGAAGAGGTTGCCAAATGAGACCCAAAGTGCGGGAAATGGCATCCTTACACAAATCCACGTCTTGTGTTATATTGTTGACAGTGTCTGATAGCAAATCGTCCGGCAACGAGGCTACAGCTTCTGGTTTGTTTGTAGTCCAGCCGCGCATTTCAAACCCGCCACGTTTATAAATGGTTACCACTTCAGTGGCTAGACGATTTGCTTTCTCCACGTTGTCAACACTGCTGATAAAATCGTCCATGTAGGTATCGCTTTTAATAACCTCCACGGTCTCGGGGAACTCTTTTCGAAACTCTGATGCGTTTAGGTTAGTTATATAGATTGCAGTCGAGGGACTTGAACAGGCACCAAAAATCATTGAGCTCATGCGAAAGGTCTTAATAGGGCCGGAAAGATCGTCGCGCCACAAGAATCGTTGAGCGTCCCTATCTTTATCTATTATTTTTACTTGTGGAAACATTTCCTTGATATCAGCTGATAGGGCGATCCGTCCTTCCCTAAAACGCATCAAAATACTAAGCTGATTTTGTAAAAGATCAGGCCCTGTAAGTAACATTGAATTTAGAGACACTCCCTGAGACCGCGCAGCTGCGTCATGAACTACGCGAAGTTTTGCGGGTTTATTGGCATTTATCACCCCAAAATGTGGTAAATACCAACATATACCCGAAGGTTCTGCCCCGGTGCATTCTTCGGCGTAACCTTTATCCAGTGTGTCCTGAATGTTTTTTCGGTACCGCTCAGCATAGTCGGGCTCCCTAGACATCTTTTTCTCCAAGCATTTGAACCTCGACAATGCTAAGGGGTAACTTTCAGGCGCGGTAAGTTGTTCTGATTTCCAAAGTAAACCTACTTCAAAACGCCCGGAAGGAAGTCGACGAGCGGTGCGATCTAAAATTTCTAGCGCACGTTGATCATCGGTGCTACGTGCCTCGTACTTGGTGATTCCGATGCCATCTAATTTGTATTGAGCTTTAATAAGCTCTTCGAGCTCAGACCTAGGGTTTTCAGACTCAATTGAAAAGGCGTGATATAGCGAGTCAATTGGCTTAGTTTTAGAACTGGTGAATCCAAAAAGAACCCAACCTAACGCCGTTTGAATTGCTGCAGGTTGCGACTTTGTGCCTTTCCTGATGGCGATCGCAACCGACAAATGCCAGTTATCAATCCCTATTATTAACGTAGGAATAGCATTGTCGTAACACAATTCAGCGCATAAGTCTGTTAGGTACGGATATTGCCGCAAATCAACTGACTTGACTGACTGCTTGCATGCTAGTCCTAAGTTTTCAATCGACCGTGCTCTATATACTGAAAATGTTTGACTAGTGTGTCGGCCTTTTATCTCAAAATCAACATATTGTACTGACGCTTCTCGATGTAAACCACCCACACAATCAACGTGGATTTGCCCTTCCGGTCCTCGTACACCGATACGAGAGCAAATGTCAGAATCTATAAATGATGACGTCGACCCGTCATCCAAGAGGGCAAACGTGTCAACACTTCCTGCTGGCCCGGAGACTGTAACTGCGACTATCTTCAAGAGAGGCCGAGATGTAGGATTAACGTTGATTGGACTAAGAGAACTCGGGTTAGCGGTGGTGTGAGCGGTAACGTCCCTTTCACGACTTGTGTCGTTTGAGCTAGTTGTATTTGACATTAATGAAGGTGTGGCTTGTGCGTAATTAGCGCGTTCATTTTTGCGATCCGATGTTATGGGAAGGAAGTTTGGATTGTGTAACAAAGTGTGATGTTTGCGATGACAATCATTTATTTCGCACTTATTTTTATTTTTGTTGCACAACCTAAAACTATGCGAACCTCTTTGCAAACATCGATAACATATTTTATTTTCTTTAATGAAACTCCACCTATCATCTACTGTCATTGCTTTGAAGGTGTCACATAATGACAAGTCATGACTTTGTTTACAAAGTGCACACACAATGCTCTGATATTTTTTCCTGTTTTTAGGTGTATTACCTGTATCAGAATACTTACGTAGCCCTGGTTCTGATTCCGATGTAGCGTGCGTGCGTTCTCGCTGCACGTGTGGGACATCGGCCGGTGAATCGAACTTTATGTGTAGATCCACTTCTCGCGACAAAAAATGGGATAATAACTCTACTTTTGCGCTGCTAGACGGCGCCGCGGTGGAAGCCTGTGCTGCGGCGTAGTCTAGCCATCGTGTGCGTAGGAGCGGATGAAGTTTGTTGATAAGTGCGCTAAATAATTCCGGTGAACGTAAATAGTCGGTTTCGTTCAACAGCTTGACTACTTCAACGCAGTTACGCACACGAGCGGCAAACGTTGCTAGGTCCTTTAGGTCGCCGGTGATTCTGGGCAGGGCGCGGATCGCTGCAACTTCTCGCAACACTATCTGCTCTGGTCGTCCAAAACGACTGTCCAACTCTGCTATTATGATGTCGGGTTCTGGCGCTGTTGCAAGAAGCATGCAGACCGCATCACGCGCGACCCCTGTTAAGGCTGCACTCAATCGAGCTACATTTTCTGCTGCTGAGAATGATTTGTTCGAGTCGAAGTATGACCTTTTAAAAACAAGCCAGTCCATAGGGGACTTGCCGTCATAGGTCGGAAGCTTTATTTTATATTTATTGCGTTTACTAGGTTCGACTTTATTTACCAAACGTTCAAATGTCTTTACTAATCGAGACACGTTATCCACGCCGTCATGAGAGCAGAAATTGACCGGAGTAGTACAGTCGGTCGCCTCGTAGATGTCTCGGCAATTATTGGGCTGGGACGTCGTCGGCTGTTCCGCTGCTAATAACGATGGTAACGATGGATGGTGCATCGTGTCATACTTGTCGATGTTCAAGCTCGGTAAAGGAATCTGTAAATAGTAGGCAGAGTTAGTAGGCACATGCTGAGGAATAGCATTATTATTTAACTCACCTGTTCCTGAGCCTACAGTTGGGTTGCCGATTTGGTTATAACCATCAGGCAACATGTTAAAGGTGTCATTACAAATTTCGGGCATCCCAGTACGGCTGGCTGTAGATTGTACCCATTCTTTGACACTATTATGCCTCCTACTACTAACGGAACCATGTTCACTACACGCGTCAATAGCTGCGAGCTCAGCCTGGTATTCCAGCTCGGCCGTCCTCCGCTCGAGCTCCACTTTTCTGGCATGCAACTCCAATTGTGCGAGGTGACGGGCGTGCTGTGCCTCTACTGCGAGTTTCCTCGCAGTAACCGTCGCCGAGGAGCGGCTCGTGCGCGATGTTGTCGAGCGTGTATTTGAGGGGCGGCCACGGGCGCGGCAGTGGCGGAATCAGTTTGGTGTTCCCGCGATGTCACTGCTTCGCTCTCACTGGGGCCTTGAGGTATTTGTACGTGCCTTGAAACATTACCTGAAGGAGGTTCCTGATTATCTGTAGCCGATTGTATTAATTTTGTTTGGCTACGTGTGACAACCATTTTGTAGCACTGCACTGTATTACACTGGTTGTATTATTTGTTATATTAACAGAAGGACCATTATTTGGTCTACTAATCTATATAAATAAAAATGATCGTAAAATGTGTTGCTAAGCGCAAAACTCGAGAACGGCTGGATCAATTCAGTTATTTTTTTTTTTCATATCATCGTTTAAAGTCTAGGGAAGGTTTTTATGAAGAGAAAAACTGGAAAAATTGCTGGAAAAAAGAAAATGCGAGTATGGAAGTGCGGTAATTAATGCATCACCTGTGGGTTTTAGTAAAATGCGGAGTGATGCGAATGTTTGCTACTCAATTTTATTTAGGCGTTTTGTTTTATTAATCCCCCTTATTTTGCATTTGCATGCTTGCTTGCTTGGCTGGAAGATGTTTGGACCTATAGTGTCTGAAATAGGGACGTTTTCTTCCATTTTTTTCGTACACTACTTTTTTCGTTTAAAGTGGAACGAAGATTGCCGAGTAAATGAGTTTTATGACATGAGTACCTTAATACTACCTACTAAATAATAACAAAAACAAATTTAAATGAACTAAAATAATTTACTTGCTCACCCGCGACCTTACGAGTGTAGTGTGGTGGTGGTGATGGATGGGTTTGTGTGATTTGTGTGTGTTCTTACAGTGTGGAAGTGGATGAACTGCATGAACACGCATATTTTGCATAAGCTTAGCTATCGTAAGGTCGCGGGTGAGCAAGGAAATTATTTTAGTTCATTGATATGGACCTCCGCAAAGTAACGCCTGATTCAATAAATTATTTAAAAACAAATTTGTTTACGTTCCTCAATTTACATTGACTGGTTGATTTATTTTGTGTTTTGATTTATACCGAAGCAATTTGGGTCGAAGAACTCGAAATGCTACAAACCAAGCTAATTATCAGAGTAATCGAACAGCCCAGCAACGTCAAGAGCGAAATGAAATTGAAAGGATTCGGATAGCACAAACCAGTGCAGAGCGTAATGAGCTGAATGCAGCTAATAATGTTGTAAGTTTCAATCGAGCTGCTTTCAATTACAATGTTACAATTGACTACAGTGCCTGCCTACCAATGCGTTGCTATTGGATCTATGAACTCAGTTTGCCCATATTGTAAGGCATTGAAGTACAAAAATGAAGCCGCTGGATTGTGTTGCGCAAATGGCAAAGTGAAATTAATACCATTGGTGAAATTAATATATATATTATATATAATAAAGTACCCAAAAAAATCTGTTCTGATATATTAGAAAGTGAAAATTAATAATTTCATCATATGCGGCATCATCACCAGAATTTAATTATAACAGATAAGTTTTCTACATCATTATATTTAGCCTAGATTTCTGTAGACTTGCTTGCTTCCATGCTCGCTTGCATGCTTGCTTGCTTGCTTGCATACTCGCTTGCTTGCTTTCTTGCATGCTTGCTTGCATGCCAGCTTGCATGCTTGCTTGCTTGCTTGCATACTCGCTTGCTTGCTTTCTTGCATGCTGGCTTGCATGCTTGCTAGCATGCAAGCTTGGTTACACGCTTCATGTTCGCTAGCGTGCATGCTTGCTTGCATTCTTGCATGACTGCTTGCATGCTTGGTTACATGCTTCCATGTTCGCTAGCGTGCATGCTTTCTTGCATGCTTGCTTGCATGCATGCTTGGTAACATGCCTCCATGTTCGCTAGCGTGCATGCTTGCTTGCATGCTTGCTTGCATTCTTGCATGCCTTCTTGCATGAATGGTTACATGCTTCCATGTTCGCTAGCGTGCATGCTTGCTTGCATGCTTGCTTGCATGCATGCTTGGTTACATGCTTCCATGTTCGCTAGCGTGCATGCTTGCTTGCATGCATGCTTGGTTACATGCTTCCATGTTCGCTAGCGTGCATTCTTTCTTGCATGCTTGCTTGCATGCTTGCATGCCTGCTTCCAGCTTGCTTGCATGCATGCTTGGTACATGCCTCCATGTTCGCTAGCGTGCATGCTTGCTTGCATGCTTGCATGCTTGGTAACATGCCTCCATGTTCGCTAGCGTGCATGCTTGCTTGCATTCTTGCATGCCTGCTTGCATGATTGGTTACATGCTTCCATGTTCGCTAGCGTGCATGCTTGCTTGCATGCATGCTTGGTTACATGCTTCCGTATTCGCTAGCGTGCATGCTTTCTTGCATGCTTGCTTGCATGCTTGCATGCCTGCTTTCCAAGCTTGCATGCCTGCTTCCAAGCTGCTTGCATGCTTGCTTGCATTCTTGCATGCCTGCTTGCATGCTTGGTTACATGCTTCCATGTTTGCTAGCGTGCATGCTTTCTTGCATGCTTGCTTGCATGCATGCTGGGTAAACATGCCTCCATGTTCGCTAGCGTGCATGATTGGTTACATGCTTCCATGTTCGCTAGCGTGCATGCTTGCTTGCATGCTTGCTTGCATGCATGCTTGGTTACATGCTTCCATGTTCGCTAGCGTGCATGCTTGCTTGCATGCATGCTTGGTTACATGCTTCCATGTTCGCTAGCGTGTATGCTTTCTTGCATGCTTGCATGCCCGCTTCCAAGCTTGCATGCCTGCTTCCAAGCTTGCTTGCATGCATGCTTGGTAACATGCCTCCATGTTCGCTAGCGCGCATGCTTGCTTGCATGCTTGCATGCTTGGTAACATTCCTCCATGTTCGCTAGCGTGCATGCTTGCTTGCATGCTTGCTTGCATTCTTGCATGCCTGCTTGCATGATTGGTTACATGCTTCCATGTTCGCTAGCGTGCATGCTTGCTTGCATGCATGCTTGGTTACATGCTTCCATGTTCGCTAGCGTGCATGCTTTCTTGCATGCTTGCTTGCATGCTTGCATGCCTGCTTCCAAGCTTGCATGCCTGCTTCCAAGCTTGCTTGCATGCATGCTTGGTAACATGCCTCCATGTTCGCTAGCGTGCATGCTTGCTTGCATGCTTGCTTGCATGCTTGCATGCATGCTTGCTTGCATGTTTGCTTGCATGCTTGCTTGCATGCTTGCTTGCATGCTTGCTTGCATGCTTGCTTGCATGCTTGCTTGAATACATGCTTCCTTGCGTGCTCGCTTGCATGCATTGTTACTTGCATACATACTTGCTTGCATACTTGGTTGCATGCTTGCTTGCATGCTCGCTTGCGTGCATGGTTACTTGCATACTGGCTTGCATGCATGCTTGCTCCCTCGCTTGCGTGCTCGCATTGATTCCTCACTATAAAAAAAGTACATGGCTAATAAGGTAACACAATATAAATTGATTTTAAGGCAGAACGAAGTTTGCGGGGCCAGCTAGTATTAAAATAGAGACAATATTAGCATTTTTTGTAACAAATCTTTTATTTTTCAATTGACATTATTCTAGCAATCCAAAGACAATACTAATCATAAAAAAGGAACAAAGACATAGAAAAACAAGGTTATATATGCACAGTCGTGCAAAATTGATATTATAAGCTTTTGTTTAGTTTCTTTTATCCCGGTTTCCGTTTGTCGGTAAACAAATCTTGCAAATTATATTTGAGTCTTATTTTTAGTGGTAGGTATGACTTGAAATTCGGTACCTTTACCTACATACTTAGTATACAACAGTGCAAATAGAGTCAATAAAGAAAATTGTATTGAAAATGTTATTTCTTTACACTTTATATGACGTTTCATTGGATCAAACAGGAATTTAAACACAGAATTTTGAAAGAGGAGGAACCTAAATAAGTCGATTTTATTGAAATTACTTCAATTAAAAATACATTTGATTTGGATACAAAACGGTATTTTTTTTAATTTGTGATAATTTGTATACTTAATTATTATGAAACTATAGATAACAGTCAATGTTTAGCGAAGAAAAAATATTTCCTTGGTGTCCCGGCGCACAAAATTTAATTTAAGACGTGCAAAAGCGCCTGGTCGACACTACTGGATACCAAAGGGCTGGCAGCTATTCAACGAGAGAATGCAGCCAGCCTCTTAGGCACCATGCCACGGGGCCTTTTTAGGGTTCCAGAGCCAAAATGGCAAAAACGGAACCCTTATAGTTTCGCCATGTCTGTCTGTCCGTCCGTCCGCGGCTTTGCTCAGGGACTATCAATGCTAGAAAGCTGTAATTTTGCACGGATATATATATAAACCATGCCGACAAAATGGTACAATAAAAAATACAACAAAAATTTATTTTAGGGTACCTCCCATATAAGTAAAGTGGGGGTGATTTTTTTTTTCTCATCCAACCTTATAGTGTGGGGTATCGTTGGTAGGTCTTTTAAAACCATTAGTGGTTTGCTAAGACAATATTTCGACTCATTGATTTTTTTGCGAAATATTCAACTTTAAAGTGCAAATTTTCATTAAAATCGAGCGTCCCCCCTCTAAAATCTAAACCGGTGGGTGGAAAAATTTGAAAAAATTCAGGATGGTAGTAAGTACCTATATCAAACTTTCAAGAAAAACTATAACGGCTAAGTTTGCTTGAGAATTATTAGTAGTTTTACTCTTAAATACTCGTAGCAGCCTAAGGTATAAAATATACCTAAACTTGGAAGATTCCGTATAAAATACGAAATCCTTAGAGAAATATTACTTAATTTTTTCGTAATGGCTACGGAACCCTATTTTGGGCATGTCCGACACGCTCTTGGTTGGTTTTTAGATTAAATTTAGTAGGTATTCAGTTTTCAAGTTAGGTAGTTAGTTTATAGTTAAGTTTTATAAGGTTATTTTTTCTTAAATTCTTTTATTTAAATATAAGTAAATTAGATTAGAAATTAACTTCGATAGTTAATTAAATTAATACAGATTTTTTGCAAATCTGTATATGTGTCGCAATCTTAAAAGTTATTCTCTGCGCAGCAGATAGGTATGGCGCTAATTGGCGAGTAAGTCACACTTTCTTTTTTTCTCTCCTCAATCATTAATTTCAAAAATTTATACCTTTGGTGTCTGGCAAAATTGTCCCATTGGACAAACGCCATAAAAAAAAATGGTGTCAAGTGTCCCATGATTTTTTTTTAATGTATTTAAAAGGAAGCTTAAAAAGTTCCGTTCGATAACACGCATTGTCAAGCTTTCGACAAAATGATTACTTAAAAAAAGTCAAATTAGGTATTGTAAATATTGTAAAATGAAAAAACTATTACCACCACTTAAGAGCGTTTATAGCTGCTGAGCTGGCAACGTTGCATTTTTGATAGTTTTTCTCCATTATTACCGGTCATTAACATTAATTAGTTTTTAAGGAATATAAAAGTCTATCACGAATAATTATTGGAGTATACACATTAACGTATATATTAAGAAGTATTCTATCAGACAACATTATTAGTTTTCATTAAATTTTTATGGAATAATCGAGAAAAAATAACAAAAATGCAACGTTGCCAGCTCAGCAGGTATAAACGCTCTTAAACACAATGTAAAGATCAAATCTGAAAAATGCTTATTTGTGAGAATAAATAGCTTTTGCCGTCAAGCATTGACTGAGCGAAACTATCAACAGCCCAAATCCCAAACCACACAGTATAAAAAAGTTTTAAAGGCCCTCACGTGGATCCATCCATTATTCGAGACAGTTTGAGCTAGAACACACCTGCTCGCAGGGGGATTGTGAAGTCAGAGTCGCGCGTCTTGGCTGTAGTTTACGATTGAAGCAATTAGATGTAAGTACGATTTACTTAAGTTAGCTTTTGGTTCTTCACCAGGCTATCCACTTAAAGAGGGTAGGGGTAAATAGTTATTTGTGTCACAAGGGAGCAAAGTGAGCATGTAAGTCGTGGTGGCCTAGTGGTTTGACCTATCGCCTCTCAAACAGAGGGTCGTGGGTTCAAACCCCGGCTCGCACCTCGTTTTGAGTTTTTCGAAATTCATGTGTGGAATTACATTTGAAATTTACCACGAGCTTTGCGGTGAAGGAAAACATCGTAAGGAAACCTGCACAAACCTGCTAAGTAATTCAATGGTGCGTGTGAAGTTCCCAATCCGCACTGGCCGCGTGGGAACTATGGCCCAAGCCCTCTTGCTCTGAGAGGAGGCCTGTGCCCAGCAGTATTTAAAAAATATCATCATTTTCATAAACCAGTTATTGTCAGTGTCAAGTAACCACCGTCATAATGCCCTGAATTAATGTTAGATTTTTGTATCTTTCACTTAATATCAGGAAGGTAGGAGCATAATTATCTCCATTAAAAACGTGACTAATTAGTTTCCTACCAAACGTGTTCTGAACGATTAATATTGTTCTCGGCTGTCCGATTATAACGGGTAGGTTCCGGCCGATTTCGGTGTTTCCTGTCCGTTACCGGATATCAGGATCGTGATAAACACGCCGGCGGTTAATTACTGAAGGTCTGAACCCCCAAAAAGATTTAAGAGTACAATTTAGCTCGGACTGTTTTCTGGGAACGTTTTTACATAATAATTTCAACGTCGCACTTTAAACTTTGTAGTTTAACTGTTTTGCTCCAGGATTTGATTTATGAGTTTTTCGTAGTTTAGTAAGTCGAGTTGGTTCAGGTTTAAATTTATTTTTCGTCGTTCTTCAGAATGCTGTGTTTGACTTAAGTAATATGAGTAAATTGGAATTAACAATTTCATTATATTTTTGCATAATTATTATCAAAAAAGCCGTGGTGGCTTAGTGGTTTGACCTATGGCCTCTCAAGCAGAGGATCGTGGGTTCATCAAACCCCGGCTCGCAATATGAGTTTTTCTGAAACATTTGAAATTTACCACGAGATTTACGGTGAAGGAAACCATCGTGAGGAAACCTGCACAGACCTGCGAAGCAATTCAATGGTGTATGTGAAGTTCCCAATCCGCACTGGGCCCGCGTGGGAAGTACGGCCTAAGCCCTCTCATCTGAGAGGAGACCTGCGCCCAGCAGTGGGACGTATATAATGCTGGGATGGATTATATTATCAAGTCGTTTCGGAAGTAAATAAATAAGTGTGCTATGCATACCTTCTTGCAAAGAAAATGCAAAAAAAGAAAATGTTAACTATTTCTTCAAAATAGTTTAGTTATAGTCACTGTTCGAAATGTATACTTAATGTGTAATATGTGTTACACCTATTGTGAAAGGTAATTGATTGATTAAACTGTTTATTTATTTTTTTGACAATTCAGTTTTAGATGTTTTTCAAAATGACGCAGTTATGGGAGTTAAGAACGCAAAAAACAGATTCACAGAAGCTAGTTTTATTATTATTAAGTTTTACTAACGACTCTATTAATAGGTATTATAAATGCGAAAATTTTAATGTATGTTAATTGTGTGTATGTTACGCCTTTATCCTAAAACGGTTGGATGGATATGGACGAATTGGGTATAAAACTGCTGGACGTCTCGAATAACAAATAGCTACTTTTTATCCCGACACACCGGTGGGATCTATGTGAAATTTCAAGATCTTAACGGCTGAGTCTCTGAGACATGAAATTTTGCACACGTGTTGGTCATACAACGTTAATGGAGCCCTCGGTGTAATTTTTAAGAATTCCTGAGGGAGTTTAGTAAAGTTGAAACCAAGGGCAAAGGCTAGTATATCTTCCTGCAGCTTAAAGAATGACAGATGAATCCCGCTTCTGCTCAAGGCCGGGTTGTTTTGACATGGAATTTGCCATCAATCGTATGCATTGATAAATTCATGGTGCAGGATTAGAATCAATTTGTTTTGAGTCCATTAAGATAAGTGTATAGGCAATTACGATAATAACGTGCAATGTCAAATCTTAATTGCTAATTTAGCCAATAATTAAAACTTAATTTAGCACGATGCGGGTGAAAATCTGACCTATTACTGTGTAATTGCGTTGCGTAAAGTCGATTGAAATGCTCGTTTGCCCTACAATCAGCCCTACTAATTTATAAACTATCCAGTCTTCGTTCGGTACGTTGTTTTAGTAATAGAAAATACCAAGTGCGCTCTCGATCCGGTCACTATCATGGAAACTCTGCCCCAGTCCCGTTGGTAGTACCGCCTACTCCAGAGGAACGCGGGACGTTCCGTCTGTTCGGTACGAGCCTGACCCAGAAATTATGGCCGGTGCCGACCCTCAAATCATGCCCAGTGTTGTTCCCGATCGTCCGCCCGGACTCATCGATGTTCAAGTGCCTGCCGCCTCGGCTTCTGTTAAGCCTGTTCCGCTCCAGACCATCAACGATGTTCGTCGCGTTTTTGTCAACTCTAGCAGCGGACCTCCGTCCTATCTCTCCCTGGATGAGTGCTCTCTGCTCCGCGAGCATTACGATCGGTTCCAAGACTACGGTGGCGCCGTGCGAATGACTATCAAAGGTTACTATCCTGCTTATACTCACCCGGCGATTGTCATGTGCAAAGATTGCGTGCGCGATTTCTGTGTAAATTATACTTCATTTTTTATTATTGACTATGTGTTTCCGGATGATATTGACAAGTCGTATCGCGACAATTTTTATTGTGCCATGTGCTCCAAGCCATTGTTTGTTTTGTCTAGTGCTACATAAATAAAAATGTTAAATTTTGGTTAATATTTTTTTTTATTTACAATCCCTTATATTCTCTATATATTGTTAATATTTTTCTATAAGTGTTGTTGCTTCCGAATTACTTATACTGTCTAATATTCTATGTAACATACTCCACAATTCCGCTTCGTGTTTGCCTGAAATTCTATTATCGGGTCATATGTGTATACTCATCTGTACTGTATATTCCGATGGTCTAATTTGTTATTCCCACAATTGTCCCAAGCAACACAGATTGTCTGAATAATCTCTGTATAAGTGCATTTTTGGCAACTTCAAGATATATGGTTTGTCTGCTTAATTTCTGAATAAGTGGTTATACAGACGTTATTAAAGCAATTTGGCCATAAAATAAAATGCTTTAAGCTGTATAGTAGCAAAATAATAGCAACATAGGAGCTGAATAAATGTACAAGAAGCTTAATATCGTCTGTATAAATGCTGATCTACCCTTTTAAACAGCTATTAAATCTCTTTTTTCTAGTTGAAAATGTTCAAGTTCAGTTATTCATTCATTATTTAGTATTTAGATTATTTTCGTACTTTTTTGGAGACAATATGGAAATAAATAATAAAAAATTCATTATTATTGGAAGTGAATTAATATTGCGTATTTAACTTTACTGTGAATATACATATATATATTTTAAGCGCCACATGATTAAGCTACTATTCGTTAAGTATTCAGACACGCTGTGTAGAAAATCACCCTCCTAGTACAAGTTATCGAAATAATTCATCTTTTTTTTCGTAACTAAAAAATGCAAAAACACCACCATATTGTATCAGAATATGCAGTTTAAAAAATAAATCACATATTTTGGAAGAGTTTGTCCAAAGTAGTGATTTTCAGGTACTACATATGTCTAACTGAAATCTGGATCACAGAATAAGTAATAGTACTACCGTACAGAAGGGACTCTCTCGAACAAAAGTCAAGTTTAGGTATAAATCGTTACCGTACTCTTAAGACTTGCACGCGAAATTGAAACTTATCATCAAGCGTCCATACTCAGTTGGGCACCGTTGACTCGAAACCGGTTTGGCGACAAGAGCACAGGGTTCCCACTGGATCACAGATTCTCAGAAGAACTTAATCGAAATAAGCGGGTAGAGTGGAGGACATGGGGGGAGGTCTTTGCCCAGCAGTGGGACACCTCTACAGGCTTCTAAATAATAATAATAATAATAATAAGCGCTACTACTACTACTGCTGCTACTACTGCTACTACTTTGCGGCGGCGTACTATCGACAGGAAAGTCCAGCAAGGCTACTACGAAACTCGAAACTCGAAGTTCGTGTCGTGCGGTCCCTCTCGCTCTCGTATTAAAAGTGTAAGTGTCAGAGGGACCGCACGACACCAACTTCGAGTTTCGAGTTTCGTAGTAGCCCTGCAGGCGGCGGAGCGGCGATTCTCGTGCGGGATGGTAGGTATTAGTTATATTGAAAGGACAGAGATATCAGCGAGCTGTCCATAGAATCCGTAGTCGAATGCTGTGGCATAGAAATCCCACAGTTTAATCTCGCTGTAATTAAGTAATATTTTTCTAAGAATTTCGTATTTTATACGTAATCTTCCAAGTTAAGGTATATTTTATACCTTAGGCTGCTATTTACTCATAAACTACTAAAAATTCTCAAGCAAACATCCATATACCACTTCTTAGAAAAATGTGAGATATTTGACAAAAACCAATACGGGTTCAGACAGCAGCATTCAACTGTGCTTGCTGTATATAATTTTACAGTGGAGCGTCGATTATCCGAATGTCGCTCAACTGAACGACCGCTTATCCGAACTACTACGCCCGCTCGACCCGCGCGTGCCTCTTCCACCTCCCGCGCTACAATGCTCGCGCACTTCCAAGTAACCGCTAGTCTATAAACTAAATGTGTTTTTCATTTACCTGTACGTATATATGGATGGCTGAATCAAATACACAATATACATATAGGTTGTTCGATTATCCGATAATACCGGTTTTCCGAACACCCACGTCTCCCAATTAGTTCGGATAATCGACGCTCTACTATATACAGGAAATTCTAACGTCTGTTGGGAGGGTGCGAAGTACTAGGTTGGAGTAATGAATCTCCCCCCATGTCCTCCACTCTACCCGCTTATTTCGATTAAGTTCTTCTGAGAATCTGTGATCCAGTGGGAACCCTGTGCTCTTGTCGCCAAACCGGTTTCGAGTCAACGGTGCCCAACTGAGTATGGACGCTTGTGTAACATGATAAGTTTCAATTTCGCGTGCAAGTCTTAAGAGTACGGTAACGATTTATACCTAAACTTGACTTTTGTTCGAGAGAGTCCCTTCTGTACGGTAGTACTATTACTTATTCTGTGATCCAGATTTCAGTTAGGTAGACATATGTAATACCTGAAAATCACTACTTTGGACAAACTCTTCCAAAATATGTGATTTATTTTTTAAACTGCATATTCTGATACAATATGGTGGTGTTTTTGCATTTTTTAGTTACGAAAAAAAAGATGAATTATTTCGATAACTTGTACTAGGAGGGTGATTTTCTACACAGCGTGTCTGAATACTTAACGAATAGTAGCTTAATCATGTGGCACTTAAGAATATATATATTCACAGTAAAGTTAAAAACGCAATAATAAATAAATAATGAAACGTATAAAACAAAATCTTACCAAAATTCAAATCCGTTATTGCAGAATAAGTAATGGCGACGCCGTATTGTTCGCTACATCATATTTTTTTATTATTTATTTCCATATTGTCTCCAAAAAAGTACGAAAATAATCTAAATGCTAAGTAATGAATGAATAACTGAACTTGAACACTTTAAACTAGATAAAAGAGATTTAATAAAAGGGTAGATCAGCATTTATACAGACGATATTAAGCTTCTTGTACATTTATTCAGCTCCTATGTTGCTATTATTTTGCTACTATACAGCTTAAAGCATTTTATTTTATGCCCAAATTGCTTTAATACCGTCTGTATAACCACTTATTCAGAAATTAAGCAGACAAACCATGTATCTTGATGTTGCCAAAAATGCACTTATACAGAGACTAGCTGTTGCCCGCGGCTTCGCTCGCGTTAAATTTGGCGTAACACAGATCATTTACTTTCTATGATCTTCATTTTCGTATTCTAATTGATTTTTCGGAGGATTATATTTGCAAATTTTTGAATTTAAAAATCAACCTAGATGATCATAATTCGTTAAACTTTGTACCCCTGTTTCACATCTTTAGGTCAGGGGTGTAATTTTAGAAAACCCACGTGCTTCTTTTGCCCGCGACTTCGTACCTACGCGGCATAGGATTGTTCCCGCGGGATAGGAATAATAAACCATTTTGATTTTGATTTTGATTTTTGAAAAAGCTTTTACTAATAGTTTTTTTTAAATCCACTCTGTTTTTCCAGAGATTCCCCAAACAACCAAGAAGCAGAAAAAGTTAAATATTTCCTTTTCCCATGGGAATTTCGAAAAATCCTTACTTAGTGCACTCCTATGATACTTTATCTACATGTGTGCCAAATTCAGGTCTGTCAGCCTGTCCTGTCACAGTATACTGTTTTACAGGTATTGATAAATTTTGTTACGTAATGAGTTGATTGGTTTGGTGTAGGTACTTAATGTGTCCTCCTAACCGTTAAGGAGTTATACCTTCCCTCATCAGCTCACCTGAATAACCAGAAAGAATACAACTAAAGGTCTACCTATACGTGCATATGATGTTTAAAGAAACTTCTTCTAACTCGTTACCTCTAACCGTTAAGGAGTTTAACCTTCCATCATCAGCTCATCAACATGAGATGATGTCTGTCAGACGCAAATACTTAAATAACTCGAGATAATTATATAAAAAACGTTATGCGTGCCTACAAAATTTGAGGGTTGCCCTCGATTTCCCTGAGATTCCGTCATCAGATTCTGATTTGGTGACAATGGGACTACCTCAGGAGTAGATTTTATTTCGAATAAAAAAAATTTACAAAATCGGTCCCCAATTAAGCGAGAAATCGGTGAACAAACATAAATAAATATATATAGCGGAATGCATAACCTCCTCATTTTTTTGAAGTCGGTTAAAGAGCTTTTTGCAGCGTACGTGCAGTATATACATTTGAATTTTGAAATTTTAGCTTTCTACAACCACTAAAACGCAAAATCCTGTTTTTTTTCCGTTACCATAAGAATTTCGGGAAATGCTCTATTAATGCTCCCTTACACTCTCCAAGGAACATACTTGCCAAGTTTCAGCTATCTACGACCAGTAAAAAAAAAATCCCGTTTTTCCCTGTTCTCGTGTGAATTTTGGACAGTCCTCTCTCAGTGCTCCTATACATTGTCGAATTTTAGCTTTCTACCAGTAAAACGAAAAGTCCCATTTTTTCCCTTTCCCGTGAGAATTTCGGCAAATTATCTCTTAATGGTTCCACAATAATACTAATGCTGTTTAATGTAAAATTGCAATAATACTAACGATAAACCCTGTTTTTTCCCGTTAACGTCAAAATTTTGGGAAATCCTTTTGTAGTGCTCCCCTACACTCCTCCCAAGGAACCTAAATGCCAAATTTGAGTTTTCTACGATCAGTAAAACGAAAAATACCGTATTTTCCCGTTCCCGTTGGAATTTTGGAAAGTCCTTTCTTAACGCTCTTCTACAATCCCCAAGCAACCTACATGCCGAATTTCAGCTTTCTAGGACCATTAAAATGAAAGATCCTGTTTTTTTCCCTTTCCCGTGGAATTTCGGGAATTATTTCTTAATGGTTCTCTTCACTTCTCAAGCAACTTACATGCCAAGTTGCTGCCTTCTGCGATTAGTAAAACGAAAAATCCCATTTTCCCGTTCCCGTCAGAACTTCGGGAAATCCTTTTGTAGTGTTCCCCTACACTCCTCAAGGAACCTATATGCAAAATATTAGTTTTCTAGGACCAGTAAAATGAAAAATCGATCCCGCTAAACTGAATATAAATCCCGTTTTTTCCTTATCCCGTGGGAATTCCCAAATTCCTTAAAACTGTTTTTACTATTATAATCACCTACTTCTATGCTAAATTTGAAGAGTCTAGTAATTATAGTTCATAGAATTCAGTTAAACTGAATATATAAATCCCGTTTTTTCCTTATCCCTTGGGAATTTCCAAAAATCCTGAAATCTATGTTTTAATTAATGTAATACCTACTTGTGAATCAAATTTGAAGTTTAGTTATTACAGTTACTGAGATAGGTCACTCGGAATCGATATATAAATCCCGTTTTTTCCGTTACCGTTAGAATTTCCAAAAAATCCTTCCTTAGTGGATGCCTACATTGTATAAGGTATCTATGTGCAAAATTTCAAGTCTCTAGGTCCAGTGGTTTGGGCTGTGCGTTGAAATATCAACGACTGATTTTCGATTGACTTTGTCACCACATTACCCCTTTCAGGGTTGAATTCTCAAAAAACCTGAAACACGTGTTTACTTATTTGTTGTTAAGAGTACTCCTGTGAAGTTTCGAATAAAATAGTCTAACTAATCTTGTTTCCCCATACTAACTTTGGACCCCCATTTCACCCCCTTAGAGGGTGAATTTTGAAAAATCCTTTCTTAGTGCACCCCTAGACCATAAAAGGAACCTACGTGCTAAATTTGAAATCCCTAGAACCAGCGGTTTGGGCTGTGCGTTGATACATCAGTCAATCACTTTTGCCTTTTATATATATAGATTATTCAGACAATCTGTGTTGCTTGGGACAATTGTGGGAATAACAAATTAGACCATCGGAATATACAGTACAGATAAGTATACACATATGACCCGATAATAGAATTTCAGGCAAACAAGAAGCGGAATTGTGGCGTATGTTACATAGAATATTAGACAGTTTAAGTAATTCGGAAGCAACAACACTGTACTATATAGAAAAATATTAACAATATATAGAGAATATAAGGGATTGTAAATAAAAAAAATATTAACCAAAATTGAACATTTTTATTTATGTAGCACTAGACAAAACAAACAATGGCTTGGAGCACATGGCACAATAAAAATTGTCGCGATACGACTTGTCAATATCATCCGGAAACACATAGTCAATAATAAAAAATGAAGTATAATTTACACAGAAATCGCGCACGCAATCTTTGCACATGACAATCGCCGGGTGAGTATAAGCAGGATAGTAACCTTTGATAGTCATTCGCACGGCGCCACCGTAGTCTTGAAACCGATCGTAATGCTCGCGGAGCAGAGAGCACTCATCCAGGGAGAGATAGGACGGAGGTCCGCTGCTAGAGTTGACAAAAACGCGACGAACATCGTTGATGGTCTGGAGCGGAACAGGCTTAACAGAAGCCGAGGCGGCAGGCACTTGAACATCGATGAGTCCGGGCGGACGATCGGGAACAACACTGGGCATGATTTGAGGGTCGGCACCGGCCATAATTTCTGGGTCAGGCTCGTACCGAATAGACGGAACGTCCCCGCGTTCCTCTGGAGTAGGCGGTACTACCAACGGGGACTGGGGCAGAGTTTCCATGATAGTGACCGGATCGAGAGCGCACTTGGTATTTTCCATTACTAAAACAACCGTACCGAACGAAGACTGGATAGTTTATAAATTAGTAGGGCTGATTGTAGGGCAAACGAGCATTTCAATCGACTTTACGCAACGCAATTACACAGTAATAGGTCACATTTTCACCCGCATCGTGCTAAATTAAGTTTTAATTATTGGCTAAATTAGCAATTAAGATTTGACATTGCACGTTATTATCGTAATTGCCTATACACTTATCTTAATGGACTCAAAACAAATTGATTCTAATCCTGCACCATGAATTTATCAATGCATACGATTGATGGCAAATTCCATGTCAAAACAACCCGGCCTTGAGCAGAAGCGGGATTCATCTGTCATTCTTTAAGCTGCTGGAAGATATACTAGCCTTTGCCCTTGGTTTCAACTTTACTAAACTCCCTCAGGAATTCTTAAAAATTACACCGAGGGCTCCATTAACGTTGTATGACCAAGACGTGTGCAAAATTTCATGTCTCAGAGACTCAGCCGTTAAGATTTTGAAATTTCACATAGATCCCACCGGTGTGTCGGGATAAAAAGTAGCTATTTGTTATTCGAGACGTCCAGCAGTTTTATACCCAATTTCGTCTATATCCATCCAGCCGTTTTATGATGAAGGCGTAACATACACACAAATACACACACATAAAAAAAATCGTATTTACAACCCTGTAATATAATAAAATACAGGGTAGGACACTTCCCTACTTGTATATGTGTGTCTTCTGTGTTAGTGAATAAATGTCTTCTTTCTTTCTTTCTTTCCCTGTGGAAGGGAAAACGAGTGATGCCACGGATTTGGGATGTCACCTCCTGGATCTCTCCTGAGTCTTCAGAGAGGTAATCAATTTGTACGTATTGTTTCCTGTTTTCCTGTTTTAAGTAAGACTCGAGCCAATTATGGGCTACACCTCGAATCCCCACATCGTACAATTGCTCAATAAAATCTCGTGAGATGCCCGGTCATATGCTTTGGTTATATCGAGCAGTAAAACTATCCCATATTTTTTTCCATCTATTGGCTCTGTGCACGACATCAGCGCCACCTAGCGTCCGCAACTTTTATGGCTCTGATGCTCTGACGTTTTGAAATTTCATCGCGACATTGTGACAAAAATCAAACCTGTAACGTATTAATTTATGATACAAAATTTTATTTGGGTGGACAAAAGGTTGTGAATTCATTTTTGGTCATTGAAATTAAATGAGGTAAGTAAAATTTATTCAAAAAGTGTGTTTTATTTTGACATAACGAAAGAAAAGAAAGAAGACATTTATTCGCTAACACAGAAGACACACATATACAAGTAGGGAAGTGTCCTATCCTGTATTTTATTATATTACAGGGTTATAAATACGATTTTTTTATGTATGTGTATTTGTGTGTATGTTACGCCTTCATCATAAAACGGCTGGATGGATATAGACGGAATTGGGTATAAAACTGCTGGACGTCTCGAATAACAGATGGCTCTTTTTTATCCCGACACACCGGCGGGATCCATGTAAACTTTCAAGATCTTAGCGGCTGAGTCTCTGAGACATGAAACTTTGCACACGTGTTGGTGGAGCCCTTGTTGTAATTTTTTAAAAAAATCCTGAGGGAATTTGGTAAAATTGAAGCCACGGGCAAAGGCTTCTCTATAGTATAGTTATATCTTCCTACAGCTTAATGAGTGACAGATGAATCCCGCTTCTGCTTAAGGAAGGGATGTTTTGACGTGAAATTTGCCATCAATCGTAACGGGATAATGCATTGATAAATTCATGGTGCAGGATTAGAATCAATTTGATTTGAGTCCATTAGGATAACGGCGTGCAGGCAATTACCATAAATAACGTGTCAAATCTAAATTGCTAACCATTTAGCCAATAATTCAAACTTAATTTAGCACGATGCGGTGGAAAACCCGACCAATTACTGTGTAATTGAGTTGCGTAAAGTCGATTGAAATGCTCTTTTGGGGAGGTAAGGAGTGCAGCGAGGCTGTCATGGTTTTACAGCACCCAATTAAATTTGAAATTTGCGTCTCGTCATTGTCCCGCTTGAGCAGTGTTTAATGTTACAAGTTATTATTCCAAAACGTTTGACCATTTGCTAAGCACAATTTTAAATTAACAATGCTAGCAAAATAATTTTATACTTAAAATGATCTGAGTTAGTGAATAAATTGGTAAATGTGGGGTCTTTACTGATGTGCGGCAAATATTCAATACTAGCAAAAAAACCTTGAAAGCTCAATACTCAATACTTTATTGCTCTTCCACAATGTATGGTTACAGATGTTACAATAGGATATGTGATCATCATGGACCCTGTTGGGCACAGCCATATTTATACAAGAGGGCAACTTTATACAATTAATAAATTTTATCTTATAGCTATTAAAACACATGAAATTTTATAATTTTAATAATTATTAATGAATTAATATTACATCATGCCCCTTTTATCTATTAAGTTAAGTAGGATTTATTAATTCATATTAAATTAGAATTTATATCTATCATCTAGGTATTCATTTATTGAGTAGTAGCATTTTTCTACCATGAATTCTTTAAGTTTATTTATAAATATTTTTTCCTTATTTTCGTTTTGCATTGTGTTTGGTAGTTTGTTATAGATTTTAACGGACATAATATGTGTACTATTCGAATGGATTTTTAATTTTGATGGGGGTAAAATTAGTTAGTCGTTGTGCCTTAAAGAATGTGTTACAGGTAAGTCTTGCCGTTTTTTGAATTAGTTTGGATATTTACGGATGAATTTACATATTTCAATTAAGAATATACATGGCACAGTCAGTATTTTATTGTGCTTAAAATGAAGTTTACAGCTGTCTGTGTTTTGTATGTTAACTAGGATACGAATTAGCTTTTTTTGAAGAGTAAAGAGGGTTTGCGCGTCTGTACTTTTTCCGCACAGAATGACTTCAAAGCAAAGTCAAGCGTGTGCGAGTGCTGTGTGTAAATCAGTGTGTTTTTTTATTTCGAATAGGGCATAAACAAACTTAGACAATTTCGACTTTAATTTCTTTATATGTGATTTCCAGTTAATATGTGTATCAATGTCTAGTCCGAGCGGTACCGTTTCTAATTGCATGTTATTTAACTGAAGTTTATATTTAATGGAGATTTTTGATATGGACGAAAGGACATTATTTTTGTTTTGGTGTAATTTATTTCTAAATTATGTTCGGAGAGCCAGTTTGATGTTGTATCGAGTAATAGTTCAAGTTTTTGGTTTATGGCATCATTTTTGTTATTTTGACATGTTGTAATGAGAGATATGTCATCTGCAAACAGTACGCATGGCTCTAGTATGCTTTTTGGAAGATCATTAATATACAAAATGAATAAAGGGCACCCGATTACACTTCTATGCGGTATAGAAGAATTAATTAGTTTGCGTTCTGATCGAATATTTGATATTTCCCCTGTATTAGTGTCATAATATTATGTTTTTGTGTATTGTTCTCGGTCTTTAAGATATGATTTGTAGTCATATTTAACTTTGTCGTAAGCTTTAGACATGTCTAATAGTATTACTAGTTATTGCGTATTTTTTATTATTTACTATTTCTAATATTTTCTGTATGTACCTACTTAAAAACTGCTATAATCTTCTCTTACGAAAGCCATTTTGGCATTCATCAAAAATATTGTATTTTTCGCAGAAGGCGTAGACGCGGTCGCACCTTGCTCTTTCAAAAATTTTGGAAGCTGTATGCAGAAGTGCGACTGGCCGGTAGTTGTTGAATTCTGTTTTACTCTTCTTCTTAATCGGCTTTATTATAGATTTTTTGAGAAGATCTGGCCTTAATATTTAACACGTCCGCCCCACATCGAAAAATGGCTTTCGAGAAAGTGTAGTTTTTAAAATACATACCTACCTATGTACACCATAGGGTAAAAAAGACATCTCTTGTTTTCATGCAGGGACAGGGACAGACAAGTTAAGCTAAGGGCTGGGTAGGTTTCTATTATTTTGTCTACGGAACCTTAAAAAAATGTTACTACACTTAACTATGACTGGTTTGAGTGCCTTGACTCAAGAGCTTACTGTAAAAAACGCATAGTTAAGGCTTTCTCCGATGAAAATTGAAATCTTTCGTGATTTGCGATAGCTCTAACCATTCAGTGTAACTTCATAAAAAAGTAAGTACAAATAAGTTTGTGAAATAGAAATAATTTATTTGCAAGAATACGGATAGTGCATATTTTTATAAACAAAAAAATCTTAAAATGTGGTAGGACCTTGTGCAAGGTCCACCCGGATTGCTACCACCATCTTGCTCGCTAATCCTGCCGTGACGCAGCAGTGCTTGCATTGTTGTTTTGGCGTGGAGAGTTAGACAGCCGGTGAAATTACTGGCACTTGAGGTATCCCATCTTAGGCTTCTAGGTTGGCAACGCATCTGCAATCCCCTTGGTGTTGCAGGTGTCTATAGGCGGTGGTGATATCTTACCACCAGGAGACCCACTTGCTCGTTTGCCATCCAGTCGAATAAAAAAAAATCTTAAGTGAATTTGCTAAAGCAACACCGCAGAGATAAACTTATTATTATAATTAAAATTAAAGACAACCTTGGATTCCTGCCCCTCGGGCTATCATCTTGACCTGAATTTTAATTAAAATTCGTGAAGTGTGACTTCAATAAGGAAATTTAAAAGCTAATTTTCATGAGAGCCGTCTGCAATCTACAACCACTTCATTATTTTTGGCGAGGCAATTTTTACTTCGCAGGTATGTAAGTAAGGACGTTTCAGCTAAAACCAAATTAAGTTTACTTTTTAGGGTTCCATAGAGTTCCGTAGCTTCACCACATCTGTCTGTCTAATGGTCCGCGGTATATCTCAGAGACTAAGTATTTGACCACTGTTATTTGGCATTTAGGTAATACCTAAATATTATTTCTTCGGCAAAGTAGGTAGAAGAATAGAATTAAAATAAAAGCTTCATCTTAAAAACTCTACCTCCCCATCACGTATCCCATGGTGTGAGGTGATTTCAAATAAGTTCGGTAGGTATTTCAGAAATATTGGAGAATAGCGAAAATCAGTGTTCGATTCAGGGCCCTGTCAGCAAATGCGACTTTTCGAACAAAAACAAACCAGTGATCATGCAGTGACGCGATGTGCGTGCTAATTTAGTTTAAAAGGAACAAAGCAGTGATCATGCAGTTTCGCGATGTGCGTGCTAATTTAGTTTAAAAGGAACAAAGTCGTAATTTTTTAATAAAACGTTTTAATTACTTACTACGTTTTTTTAACTTTATGGCTATAACAAAAATATACACTGTATAAAAATTTACGCTTCTTTCACTTTCCGGGTAAAGACAAAAATGTCCACTTACGCTAGCACTAAGCACCTACCCTCATATAATGTAAGTAAATCATCACAGCGACAGAAAGCGACAGAAATGCATCTAGCGTTATTTAAATGAGAGTTCGACGCGCAGTATCTAAATTACGGAGATTTAGATTAGTGAGTAAACTTCTACATTAAAGTACTTACCTGTTGAGATATGGCTCGGGAGCCGAGAAGTTCGATGAGAGCTGTTTGTTGAAGCGCACTTAGGATATTGCACGTGAACTGACTTTCCTAAGGGACCTCCTGGTCTCAAGGGTGACTCTAAAATCAAAGTATCAATCAGCAAAGTAATTTTGGATAGGTATACCAAGATTTTGCCCACGGCATCGCTCGCGTGAATCATTATTAGTAGTAATTCTAAATAAGTTCCAAATCTACCTAACGGCGGTGCTGGCAAATCAAAAACTTGTAGAGTACTTCCAGTTATCTTAGAAACTTAAAATTTGGTATGAAGCTTATTTTGGTATTTACCTATAAGAAGTCTCAAAATCTTAGTTGTTAACTAATCTAAAATGACTCACACTGCGTACATTTTGCTCAGGAGCACGGCTCTGCTAACACTGCATATTCATAAATACTTTTAAAAAAATAGGTATGAGTATTTTCAATACATAATTAATTATTATAAAAAGTCGTTTTTGGGATGAGTCAGTAGTTTAACAAAAAGCGAATTTAAAGAGAAAAAAATATAAAATGAAATAAGAGTTTGCAAGATACCTTATAGGTGTAGTTGATCATAAGTGAGTTGGTCTAAAAACCATCGCTAAAAATCTGCTTTCAAATAAAAAAACCGCTTTCAAATAGGTTTACCCGTTTAAGAGCTACAGTGCCACAGACAGACACACAAACACACATAGCGGTCAAACTTATAAACACCCCTCTTTTTGCGTCGGGGATTGAAAATGATTATTATTACGAAATTTAATATGAAACCCTACATTATAGTACGCGGCCTGGCCTGACTGACTAAATACACGAAAAACGGGCCTATCAGTCTTTTAAAGGGTTGGCAACACACCTATGATAACCCTCGTGTTGGCAGGTGACCCATATCGTATGCTCGTTCCATCCATTGGTATCGTTATTTTCCTCATAATATTCTAAACAAATTAACTTTATGAGAAACTAAAATTTTCTTCAATCGGAACTTAACTTAAACCCCATGAAAAATCGTAATCTAGGTACTTACCAATGAGTGTTGCAACGGATTCCGCACGAATAAAAACTCGTGATTCAATTCCGCAAAATAGCCAGTCCGGAAAAACAAAGTTTTCAAAAAATCTTCTATGAAATGAGTTTTTTTATCGCGGTGCCGATAAGAGGCATAAGCAGTTTGACGTTCCGAACGGCGGTGTCGGTCGGGGCCTATCTCAGACTTCCATCTCGAGCTTCCTCTTGGCTACATTCGAATTTCAACGATTCCTTTTCGACAAATTGGTTACGTCACGTGTCTTACTTTTACGATTAAATAATATTTTCCATTGCTTCATATTTGAATATTCATCACGAGTCATCACATTGAGAATTTGAGTAAATACGTAGTTGTTTTAGCTTCATGTTTGAAAATGATGAAAATTTCCAATTTATTCAATCGATATTGTCATATGATTTGTAATGTAATATGAGGATGGGTTGATTAAATCAGTCTTAAAGCAATGCTGGTGTTTGATATACGTCCCTTTGGTTCCAACAAACATGACATGGCGCAGCCGTTAGTTATTCAAGAAATATAAATTAGTGTTATTAAATCAAGTGAAAATAAATAATAAAATAAAAGAAAATACAATACAATCAAATTAATATAAGACCAATTACACGCGTAAAACAAAAAGTGAAAAAGAAATGGAGTCAATTCTACAACCCACCCTCATATTACATTACAAATCATATGACAGATATTTGGACCCGATTTATTTCTAGGTATCGCGTAGGAACGTAGAACCTTCTATCAGTTAAAAAATGACATACCTACTAAGTTGTTTTATTTCTCCTTCTTTTATTTCTCACATTTACATTTAGCGCTATTAAGCAATCAAGCAATCAAATTAAGATTGGTTATTTGGGATCTTTTTTTATTTTTTATTTCAAAAACCAATCTTAATTTGATTGCTTAGTAACGATATCGCTTGTTTGGGTGAGCGGTTAGTTCCGATGGAGTGCCGAAAAGTTTCTCGATGAAGGCTACGGCATAGATGTCGCTAGTGTCGCTGCTTAAGTGGCTAAATAAGAAACAACACAAGCTGAGATATGAGGTGCATAGGAGAAATTCGTGTGTATCGTTGTCCAACGGTGGTGTAGCAGTATAGCACCCGGCACGGAATGCCGAGGACCTGGGTTCGATTCCCAGCGCTGGTCTTATTTCAGATTGTATTTTCGATATAGGTTTTACGGGATGACCGTAAAAGTAACAAAAAATTTGGAATTGAAATAAAAAATACAAAAAGATTAAAAAAAAACAACCTTATATTATTTTAGTCAAACTTAAAATATAATTTCAAAGTTTGTCTGAGGTGTAGGTGTACCTACTAACATACATTGAAGTAACTACCTGTCAGCTGCATACAAGCCCCGTAGAGTCGGAAATGAGCTGCCAACCCTTGAAGTCTCCTTCCGAAGCATATGGCGCACTTACTTAATTGGTATTACATTACAATCATTATAATATTCATGGGAATAATTCTCCCCTCTTAAGGCAAAAGTCGTTATCTCAAACAAAAATCACTTTTGAGTTATTTATAAACCATCTGATGCAGAATGTCTTTGCTACACAATGATATCTAACTAAAAACCTCAAAAGTGATGATTGGTAGAAAGGGCAAAGTCGGGGAATGTGCTGGTAACTTAACTACCAATATATAAATAAAAATATAGTACCCAATATTTATATGGACATTATTTATAGAATGACTGCACATATTTAGCTAATTCTTTTATTTCGTTTTTATAATTAAACTGGGGTTACTTTGAATCACGGGGTGACTTTGATAAAAACTTCCATTTTACTTTTAAACACGAATATCTGTGTTTCCGAACGCATATTTTTTTTGTTTTTTATGGTTGGTAATACCGATAGTTACTTCTTAACATTTACTCTGACTCAGTGAATAAGTGTGGTTGGCAACGGCACCAATCAAATGTGAAAATATAAGTATTTAATGTTTTTAACCATTTTCAATTCTTGAATAACTTTTAAATTAACAAAGTGGGTATTGCGATGAAATTTGCAATGAATATTATCAGGCCAAAAGTTTATTTAGGTATAGCTTTGTATTGTATTAAATATTACAACTTCAAATAATATGTTTTATTTCTATTTTTTATTTGTTGGGGTGTCTTTGATCAGTGCCTGCGGGGTGACATTGACCGTTGGTCAAAGCAACCCCATGAGTTATCATTTCTCTAGTTTCACAATATATTCCGCAATTATGTGTGTTATGAGTGGAACCAATAAAGTTGATTATTCGTTAAAGATAAATTTTATTCTAGATCAAAGTAACCCCAAAACAACAAAAGTGCTTGTAACTTTAGTTTGACCCTATTCACCATTTTTTTTTAATTTCTTTGGAACAAATGCTACTGTATGGGGTTACTATCGATTGCCGTTAAAAAAAATAGATCAAAGACACAGACTGTTGGAATAAAGAAAGACTTAAAAAAGTTGATGTTCACATTTTTTTTAACGCCTAATAGTAAGAGATAAAAACGTTTCAATTATTAAATTAATCAATGTAACCCCAGTTTACGGTATACTTACATTAATCTGTAGCCTACACAGGTACACCCGTGTGAAGCCGAGGCGGCCAGCTAGTATATACGAGTACGATATTTGTTTTGCAAAATTAAGATGTAATCAAGCGAAAATGCTTACGCGCTTCCATGTGATTGAATCGGCAGCTTAACGGATGGAACGGAACTACAAGATATTTTCTTTTACATTTATGAGTACGTTCCAAATATGTAGTTATAAGTATTAGGGTCCGGAATTTTGCGTGCGGCTATTGACAGATTGTAGGGAGAGAGCAACGCTTTTTATCGATGTTATCATGACTATATAGGTGATCTCTTACCATCAGGAGACCCACTTGCTCGTTTTCCATCCAGTCGAATAAACAAATAACATATTTATGTCATTTAAGTATCCTAACAACCGTGATAAGCCAAAACACGATCTATTTTTATGGTTCCGCAGCAATAACGTTAAGAAATGGAACCTTATAAGTAGTTTATTTATCCACGGCTAAGCACCGAGACTTTAAGTAATAGAAAGGTGTAATTTATCATGGCTGTATAATAAATATTTATATTTTAATTTATTTTTTGAGACAAATATATCTTATGCCAGTGAGTTTTTTTTCTCTCGTCTTCCTCATGCAGTGGGGTGTCGATAAGTATTTTATAACGGGTTCTGCCTTTTCGCAGAATTATTGTTTGTCAAATGTTTCATTTACCAACTGCTTCATTTTCCAACTCTCAAATTTCTCCGAAACAAAAAAAACTCAGTTTATTTTCTTATGCTTTTATAAAAGCACAATAAGTTCGGTAAGTTCGGTCAGGTTTGTTTTATGAGTTTCCGAAAAAAAAAAATAGTTTCAGAGAAAATCCTGAGTTGGCAAATGAAACAGTTTGGGAAATGAGAATTGGGAAAAGGCAGAGAACCATTTTTATAAATATTGCAAGTTTGCTAAAATAATTTTCCGATAACGAATCCGTTTGCGAAATATTCAACTTTTAAGTATACCTTTTTATTGGTGCTAAATAGTTGTTTCTGGATACTTGAAAAATTCACGATAAGTAGTATTTACAACTTTAAGTGAAAAACAACCAACTAAGTACTTACAGCCTTATTCATAAAAAGTTAGAGCCTCCTTGAAGGCTCCTTGAAGGCCCGATGCTAAAAAACATGATTCATAAACGTCTGTTAGCGCTAATCAGTCGATCAAGGCTCTGCTAAAGTTAGAGGACCGTAGACCCTCCTTTATCTCTCTGCTAAGTCACAAAATGGCCGCCACAAGTTTGAACAGCTGACTTTGACTAGATCAAAAAACCATAGGTACCGAAGATATTTATAGTGAAGGCACGGCTACGCAGATTTAAATAAAAAACAGGAAAAATTATTTTCAGGAATTTGTATTTAAAAATCCTCTAAATTAGCAACAATAAATTAAAAATAAATATGAAAAAAAAATAAGGATGATTAACATAATTATGGCTTTTTGCACAACATAAACATGCGGATCGGAAATGGCGGGAAAACAAACATCTCGCTTTTTATTTTTTTCCTGGTAATTTGCTGTCACTGCTGTCAATTTTTTTTTAAATTATCGATTAGGCCATTTTTTGTCTTTGATTTGTCAAGGTGGCCAACATAACGCGTCTAATCCGTCTATCAGCAGCTCAACAACTAGCAGACTGCTAGCAAGCGTTTATGAATCATACTTCTTGACAACCGTCTAACAAGCTTAATCAGTCTGCTAAGTAACAGACCGATCAAACCTCAATTAAGGATTTTTTATGAATAAGGCTGTTAGGCTTTACAACTTAACGAGTAATAATCGATGAACACTAACATTGAATATTTGCCCCATATTGCAAAACTAAGTAGCTCATAGCCCGACACGTACTTACTCGTTGTTTTTGGCATAAAGTTCCTTAAATTGGGTACATGTCTATCAAACATCCTACGTGGGTAGCAAATACGTCAGCTGCCGAAAATATCGCCAGCACTTTTGTAATTACGAAACTTCTGGCATCAACAGGAATGACATAAATCAAAAATAACATGAAAAATCCACATCGAAACCTTTTCAGAGCGTGACTAATAGGCCCACGTCATGGTACAGAAGACTTGAAAGTAGGAAAAAATACGCACCAGCTGTTTCAATGAAAAATAACGTATCATTAATCATAAAGACTAAAGGAAGGCGCGACAGGGCTCCGCGACAAATACCTTCCTGTAGGAACGCCGTGTTTGCACTTACACGGTCGGTACCCCGCGGATGTGTAAGCCTATTAAGACTGGGAAAGAGCTACGATTCATATTCTTCAAAACACAGAACAACTAATTAAAGGAATTAGCTCGTTGAAGTGGTAATGGGCCTATAGCAAAGAGCACAGGATGGCTTGGGGCCGAAAAGTTCTCGAACGGAGAACGCGGATCGGCAAGCGTAGCTTAGGACGTCTATTAACGAGATGGACGGATGACCTGGTCAAAACCACGGGTTTACGGTCCACCTAAAGCAGCTGGAGGTCTATATGAGGGAGGATTGTGTCCAACAGTGGACGTCCTATGGTTGATATGATGATGATGATGGTGACTAATTAAAGAAATAATAAAGTCGTCGTCATCAAGCCTCCTCGCAGAATGAGTGCGGATTGGTCGCTTCATACACTCCATTACTTCGCAAGTGTGTCCGATACCAAAAATAAACAAGTACAATCGACAAACGTTGAGATAAAGACAATGTACAATGACGCGTTATCCCTTCAAGAAGTCAGTCACTATTTTTTGAAATTAGTCTGCGCCATATTTTTGGTTTTTTAAATGGTATTTGGGATTATTTATTTAACCACACCACGCACAAACATTTTAAATATTTAATTTTGTGCTTCAAATATATTTCTGTGAATTCAAGAACAAAGTAGATAAGAAAAAGCTATGAATATCGTTCAATTAATCTTGTGAACATTAAGTCGAGGATCATCCGTTACCTACAGTGGTGCAAATGCACGCGGTTTCTTTGTATACGTAGTTATAAAAGCGGCGGGCGATTCAAATTATGACCTCACAATTTAGCAGATTAACTTCAGAAAGCTAAAAGATGATTAAATTTCCACTCTGCAGAAAAAAACACCCTTTACAATTATGCCCAGTCATTAGCAAGACGGGCGGCCCATCAAAAACACAGTGTTTTGAACTGGTATCAATTTTCGCTCCCCGGGATTTAATAGCCGTTTAAAACAACAGAAAACGGCTAAACGATGAAGAAATAAATATTTGAAGCGTTTTATTTTGGTGTAAACAGGCATTGTTATAATTGCTATTAAGTTTGTGAGTTAGCGGCGGCTTGGCAACTTATTAACGAGTGTTGGCAAGTTTTGTGATGGCGGAGGCAGGGTGCATGTTAATAGCCGTTTTAAAAGGATTGCGGTACGGTGGATGGATTTTGTGACGTGTGAGTTTGGAGCTTAACCTGGGTGACACTAAATTGATCCAGCACGAAAGAAATAAGCTTCGATACTGTGGGATTCAGAATTAACTCAAAGTAATAATTAAAACTATATGCCTGCGATTTCTTCAATATAAAAAATTGTTCATTGCTGTCCTGTGAGAAACATACCTTTCTTCGAGGTTTAAGTATACTTGTTAATCCAAATGGTAAGTAAATTAATGGTGTGCAAAATTTCCCCAAACTCTTTCTAGTAGTTATTGCGTTAAAGAGTTACAAACAGCCATGCATCTCCACAAAATTTTACGTTAATTATAATAAAAGTATAAAGTTACATAGGAATTACCAAATGACACGGGTCTTTCACGTATTTGTAGCCGACATATATTTGTACTCGACGTGTTTCGGACTATTCCGTGGACCTTAGCTATTAAACACTAATTCGGATAGCCATTCTGTTCAGCGTCATTTGGTTATCCGTACGACCACCCTGACAAACTTTGAATCATGGACAGATTCACAATATCACAAGCATGTAATAAAGAAGAATAAAGTCGTCAACGTAAACAACATACTAAGTGAGCGCTGAAACATGTCGCTATATTATGCAGACAGCTACAAAACACCCTCTTATGCAAAGTGCAGCATTCAGTTAAACGAATGACCTAATCCCGCACGCTGGGCACGTGTGTCGCACCTACACTAACGCCCTCTATTAGTTGATGCACTTCCTTCAACTTTGCCTATGACGGGGTGAATGCGTTGGAACGACATTAACTTAATATCCGTTCATGTGGATCCGCTGTAGTTCCTTTTTAACCACCATTTAAAAAAAGGGTGTTATAACTTTAACCTGTTCTATATTTCTGTAGTATCGTAGCTTTTATTTCCTTACAAGTTCCTTCCTTCCTCATTCATCAAACGATTAATAATCTATTTTTTTTATCTTAGAGTTAATATTACAATTTACAAGAATCAGGGTTTTTAGTTTGAAGAGTTCCTTGCGTCAAAATTAACGAGTTTTAATGAAATAAATATTATTTTCTCAATACAAGATTTCTTGCATTGACTGTGCACTTGTATCTCTGCTTATGTATACACATTCTTGTTAAATTTTAAGTAAATCTCAGCACTAAAAGTGGATGAAATGTGTTCTGCGAGATTTAAGCAAAATCAAACTCACACAGAATGCAAGTTAACCTTGTAAAAAATAGTGCAAGTTCCTCATTCTAACTGCAGTAGCTACTCAAATGTACATGTTACTTCCTACCGCCTCAAAATTTATAGCCTTGTAAACCATTTGATTTAGTGTAGCATGAAATAAAGTTATGCTCTAACTTACGTCAAACGTTATTTGAAATATAGGTCTGGTGTGGACGCAAAACAACTATACGTGAGTGCTTTAACTTATCTTGCACTTAGAATGTCAAATTGCTCAAAGATTTATTTTTAAACCACATCACTCAAAAATATTAAAAAAATGGGTTAAAATAAGTTTGAAATATGAGTTTAGAAGTAGCAAATTCATTGCATTTCGGCCAATAAATGTCTCACTGCTAAATAACACCATTGTAACTACGAGTAAGTTAATGATTATGAATTATGAATAATATAAATGAATGGTTATGATTAAGATTATCATGATTAGCAATTTTTTCATCATTATCATCAGCCGGAAGACGTCCACTCCTGAACAAAGGCCTTCCCACTAAAAAGCCACAATGAACAACTACTCGCCACTGCATCCACCGGTTGACCTAAAATCTCACGATGTCGTCTGTCCATCTAGTGGGAGGCTTGACAACGATTCGTCTTCCAGTTCGTGATCGCCGCGCGAGGACTTTACTCCACCAAGGATCTTCGAGTGATGTGACCCGCCAATGCCACTTTGACTTGCATATTATTCTTCGAGCTATGTCGGGGAATTTTGTTTTTCCGGCAAATTTCCGTATTCCGGATTCTATCGCGCAAAGAAACACCGAGCATAGCTCTTCCCATAGCTCGTTACGTGACTCTTAGCCTCTCCTAGCGGCCAAAAGTCAAGGACCACGACTAGAGCTATAGGTCATCACTGGCAACACACACTGGTTGAAGATTCTAGTCTTCAGCCAAAATGCTTCCACCGTCAAATAAATTATAACTTTTCAAAATATGCAGTTCAGGTCAAGTAACCATTAATTTAAGCTTCTGGATTTCGAAGGCAAGCTTACGCCTGACGTTCCCAAAGTTACATCTCACATACGCATGTCCTGCTCTGAAAGTACAAATTAACTCGAGTAGCGCTTCGTTACAGACGGCGCTGACAAATTTATATGGGACTTTTTAGCCATTACATACATCTCGTCTTTCGCTCACCTGATAATTATTCCTCTCATTTTTAGTTCAGTAGAAAAGCACGTTAAAATCGTGTGTTGTGTAGTAGTAAAGTGTCTATTTTAAAGAAATCTTTAATATAATATGCTGTATGGGTTTTCTCATGTTTCCTTTGTCTAGAACAACTTATACTTAGCTCATTTCATCTATCACTTATACAACTAGTAGCTCTGTGAGCAGACCACGCAAAACTGCTGTCATTTTTAACGTTTGCAGTCCCCATTTTAAACAAAAATCAAGCACTGAAATAATAAGATACGCTAAAATATCGAACTTGCTCACAAAATTTCATGTGATTTTATCAAAAAAATTAAGAAATGGTAACTAGAGGAAATAATTACACGGCCATAAGAAAGCATATTTTCAAGCTGAAACTGTGATGCCTTACTTTATACTCGTCCGATCAATAAACAAAGTAATATTAATGTAATGCGTTTTAATGAGTTCTATCGCGTATGAATTCGCCGCTATGTCACTGTTTATGGGTGAGCTACGCAGGTTTAATTATAATTAGAATAATTTTGTGAATATTTTGCAATACCTGAAATTAATTATGGCAAATATGCGTTATGGGGCAATGAATGTCTGTGCTTTGTGAAAGTTTTGTCTTTCGGTAACCTTTGTTCTCCCTTTTTTCCGAACAAAACAGGACTACGCAACATTGTGGCAGGCTTGATATTTTTATGTTTTCATGCCTGTAACAACAAACTAACCACTATACTTCAGGCAGGACCTTTGTCTACAGTGGCGCTAATTGGTGAGCGCGAAAACGGTAGCCCTCATTGAATACACAGTCTTACTTCGCTCCGAATCCCGACACTCCGTCAGTGATATCGACGTCCCGAAACTCAGTATTCGACTCCTCAGATAATAATTAATTTAACATGGCGCAGCCGGTAAGATCACCCGGACGTCGAAATCCCGACGCACCCTAACTCTTTCATGGATGTTGTATTTCAGCTTTAATCTAAGCGTTGCAGCGAACTGTAACCAAACTCCAAGGAAACGTGTACCAACAACAGGATTGTTAGCGAGTAAATTAGTAAACGTCTTATATAGGAGGGGCATCTTGTATACGCGACAAAAGAGATATTTATTATTATTACCTATTCAACCTATTCGTGAAGAAAGCTCTCGCACTACCGGACAACAAGAGAGGCAGAGGTCGCCCGCTTGCTACATGGTGGTCCACCATATCAAAGGATTTCAAACAGGCCCAGTTGAACGAGGAGAGAACCCAGGATCGACCGATCTGGCGCATGAGAACGAGGAGGGCCGACCCCAAATAATGGGATGAGGTACAGAAAGAAGAAGAAGAAGGTACCTATTCAACCAACACGAGTGCTCACAAGAACAATTAGACAACTAAGTCTAGACTATTAGTAAGACTAACTAATCATTCACAACTATTATGAAAATGATGCACCCACGATTCGGCAGTTGTTTGTTACTTCTTACACACACACACACACACACACACACACACACACACACACACACACACACACACAGACAGACACACACATATATACTATATACATACACAATAGCGATTGCGAAGTTTTCCTGTAGTTCGTAAAAGAAGTCAGTTTACGATAAAAGAAATAATATTTTTCGTTGTCTATTTAATAACAAACGTATTCGTATGTTGAACGATGTTGAACGATCAGAGATTACACAAAGGAACACCGTGTAGATTAACCTTGACATAATCCACCCCCAACCAGCCACGAGGGCAAAATCACAAAAGTCCCCCACACTTCCCCGAGTGAAGACTCAACTATGGCATTGTCTTCATTTTCGCACTTGTGACAGTGGCTGCCAGCAGTGCGGGGCAAACCGCGTAAAGTTAATATTGGGGAGAATTTATCATGATACAGGGGAAGCCAGCTTTAAACATACCCCAACTCTATAAATAATACACAAGGAGCGCACAGACGCGAAATATCTCACTCAGGACGATGTTTAACATATAAATTGCTATCAATTTTTTTAGATTTATATTTGCGGTGCTGTTCGTGGGAGATAAGGCGGTGGCATTGGAGCTTTATTGCCCAAATACGGAGTGATATCCGAGTGGGTAAAACGTCTAGCGGACGTGGTGGCAAAGACGTGCAGCGACCGCACGTTAAGCAGGCGATTAGTTTGAGTTTGATGGATTGAAGGGTAATGGCGGAGTGCCGCGCGGCTTAATGGAGCGACGACTCCTATCGAGAACCTGGGTAGGTTAGGGGAATTTCATGTGGAAAACGAAACACATAAAACAAAGTTCGGTTTTCCCTTCTTCGAACAAAGTAATGGTGCTTATTCTCCGGGGGCTTTTCCTTGCTCATAACCAATTGCTTATAGTTATACTAGTTACTTATAACCTTTTTAAACCAAATCATATAACCAATTGCTTTTTAAACGAAATAAGAAAAATCAAATAATGTATAATAAACAAAAGAGAATCTTCTTAATTTTTATTTTTTTAATAATGTGTTTTTCGTTATCCCACAAGTTACCCTTAAAGTTTGGCCATGTCCGTCCGTCCATCCGTGATTTAGCTTAGATACTGCTAGTGCTAGAAAGTTGAAATTTTGCATTAGTAGGTATGCATATTAACCACGCCGACCAAGCAATAAATATAAATAGTAAAGTAATCATCATCCCAGCCTATATACGTCCCACTGCTGGGCACAGGCCTCCTCTCAGAACAAGAGGGCTTGGGCCGTAGTTCCCACGCGAGTGCTTATTGGAACTTCCACAACCCGTGAATTGCTTCTAGGTTTGTGCAGGTTTCCTCACGATGTTTTCCTTCACCGCAAAGCTCGTTAAATTTCAAATGTAATTCCGCACATAAATTTCGAAAAACTCAGAGGTGTGAGCCGGGGTTTGAACCCACGACCCTCTGCTTGAGAGGCGATAGGTCAAACCACTAGGCCACCACGCTACGGCTAGTAAAGTAATAAAAAAATAATTTAAGTTACGTTCCCTGTACCTTAAGTGGGGCTGAAACTTATTTTACTCGTCTAATTCCATATAGGGGCATGTTGGTCGATAGTTTTCCTTTAGGGATTCGTTTGAAAACTAATTCATTTTCGATAAACAATGCATATTTGTATTGTATTGTACTTTTTTAGAATAGGATATCTAACGAATTCAAAAGGAGGAATTACGGCTTAGTAGCTTAACAAGTTAACGAGTCGATCAAAACTTAATGTTGAATATTTTCCATACCTATACGGAACCCTATACTGCACATGGCCCGGTTTTTATATTAAAAAAATAAACAATCCTCCAGAAGAGAAACCTCTCACCAAGTCACAGATACAAGAATGATTACGTGTAGGCTGTCATTATTTGAGTAAGCACGTTCCCCGTTGTAGCATTGGAGACACATTTTCCATTGCCAGCTATGTACGAGTACGTATCGTGTCGCCAAAGCTGTCACGTGCACGTATTTTTATATGAAACGAGGGGAACCACTTGTAAACATAAGCCAAAGCGATTATAAGAAACGAGTGAGCGCATAGAAGCGAGTATTTCACCGCTACGATGTTTTTGTGTAAACTGCTAAGCGATTGTTCGCACCACTCGATCGATTGCGGGCTGATCGTGGGGCTAAGGCGCTGAGCATCGGAGCTTTGTTTGCTCAAATCGGAGTGAAAAAAGAGTGGGTGAAAGTTTAGCAACTGTATAGAGTGCATTTACCGCACTCACACATGGTTTATATATTTTGTTCGATTTTGAGCGAGAATAGTCCATGGCACATCACTTCCTCGCCGGTGGTGAGACAACTACCTAAATGTGCGAACCGGGTGGTTGGTTGAATTTCATTTAGACTCGAAATTCATAAACAAATTCGGTTCTCCGCTTCATCGTGTAAAGTTTCGGGCAAACGCTACGTAGTTAACCCTTGTTAGACATAACCCAATTTGCGGTATATTTATATTGGTTTCTATGATTATCTATATCGTTATAGTGTCAAAATAAAAATCTTCTTAATTTGTATTATAAATAATGTGGGAAACGAAAACGCACAAGTTACCCTGTAAAGTTTGACCATGTCAGTTTGTCCATCAGTGAAAGCTAATACGTCTAGTGTCTACAAAATAAATGTGTGCGAAAAAATACGGTAAGTTTATTGAATAGTTGTATTCGATAAATTTAAGTTGTAAAGTAATACATAATTAATTTTATGATACGTAGTATTTCAGTGACGGCCTTTTAAAGTTGTGGGAAATTTGTACTTATTCCGCATAAGGATGGTAGTTTTCATTGGGAAATTCATACGCACCCTTTAATAAATTCACATTTATACATTTTATGATGTTATTCTTCAGATCAAAGCTCTCGACTTTCAGAATGATCATATTCTACAGCATAAGTGCTCATGAGCTCCTCAGAGAGCGAGCAGTCCGATAACAGCTTTATGCTGGACAATAATGATTGGATCAGCGAAATAAAATCAAATTAAAAATGCGGATATACCGAAGATAACATTTTATTTTGTGAGTATATTTTTTTTTTGTTCAGTATATCAGTATGATTCCTTTTCACACTCAAACACTTCAGGTGATTTTCCATCGATTTGTGTCAATAAGAAGCAGTACAAGACAAAGCGTCAAGAAATGCCAGTTTTCTAAGTGTTTAGTATTACACCTTGATTATAATAAAGATCATGCACAATCGAAGTCACTGCATTTATAGCAATAAAAATATAATTGCCTGAGCATAATGATTTTTTTGGTATAATAATATATAGCTGTAAGGGTATTTTAAGCCTGTCTGAGAGTCACTACTGGCGAGTCCTGATTGATCCCAGCCAAGGCATATCAGAAGCTCCACTTCCTTTGGAGCCCTATGATGAAAATTTGAAGCAAGACCTGAGAGCTTACAAGGACCTTTAGGTGTTGATAAAAATGGCATCAATTTGTATTGTATTGTTGAGGCTTTTTTATAAAGGATATATTAATTAAAAGGAACAATTACATTTAAATGAACATTGGATATATATTGTAATGTATATATTATTAATTTAGTGTTTATTTTGTTACAAGCCGTTTGAGATGCAGAATTATACATTGAGATTCTCATTTACGCTTAGGTCCTGCCTTGATCGATAATTTCAGCAGTCGGGAACAACAAGCACCTATTTTCAAAAAATAAAAAAGTTTATCAACAGTTCCAAAGGAAATACGCGTTTCAAATGTGGGAATGCATATGCCGCAACTTGGAAAATATAGAAGATGCCGTTTTTGCAGCACGCAAGCTAAAGATCAGCGGTATATGCCAGGTCACTTTATATGGTGCTCCATGTTTTAAAAAGTTCCACTTAAATATGCCTGACCTAAAGGCAGTGTAAATTTCACATAAATGTAAATAAAATAATTATTTAAAAAATCTAGTAGATGGAAACCAGAGACTTATAATGGCCTGAAGGCGTATAATTCCCACGTTAATTTTTTATATAAAAATAAAAAAAATATAAAAACTAAGTATGGTGTTTTTATCTTCTACCTGCATAAAAAAATATACATATCTTTGTAATACCCTAAATTCAATACTTTCGCATGCCCAATTAAGGGTTAAAGGACAGGGTTTCTACATTTCTACTTTTGTCTAAGCGACATTACATGTAACGAAGATACAGATATCTACGGGTTATAAGGAGTTTTGCATGTCTTTCAGTCTTGTGGGCAAGAAGGCAATCCATAAGCAGCTATTATTAAACATAAGTAAGTAAAATCAAAATCAAATCATTTATTCAGTAAATAGGCCGCAATGGGCACTTTTACACGTCATTTTTTAAAACTACCAGCGCTTCGGAAAGACCATCATTGCAAGAAGAATGCGCCGCAAGAAACTTGGCAGAAAGTCATTTTTTCAACATAAAATAATTACAAATAAAATACTTAAAAACTACAGTATACAATGAAATAAAAGAAAATACAAAATAATAATAATAATAATACAGGGATGTATGGGTCCCTTAGTTACAAAACTAAACTCTAACTATAATCTACGTTCAGTGGAAGTGTAGACTGCTTCCACCGTCATAAATTAAAAATAATAATAATTATAATAATAATAATTTAATTCTGAAATTTACATTTCAGGTCAAGTAACCATTAACTTTTGGATTCCGAAGGCAAGCTCACGTCTGCCGCCCCCAAAGTTAGCTCACACGAACTCATGTCATGCTCTGAAAGCAGAGCGGTACCGAGTGCATGGTATTGCTTCCGTTCCCATAAACTCTATGGGATCGTCTTGGGAGCTTCGACGTCGCGGGCCTGTGACTAGAAATTAAACTAAAAATATACACGTTTAAAATCCATAAGCTTAACAATATACAGCCTTAAATATAGCAAGGGGATGTATAAAGTCCCTGAGTTAATAATAAAATTACTATATAGCAGGGGATGTAGAAAGTCCCTGAGTTAACAATAAATAAAATTCCTAATCTAAATAATTCAGAGATGTATATAGTCTCTGAATGTCAAAGTAAACTAATTTAATTAACCAAATTATACAATCTTCAGAGGTGTAAAAAGCCTCCAATGTCAAAAACTTAAAATAATTATTAAAATAAAGAAATGGAGATGTATAAGGTCTCCAAATGTCAAACCAATAAATATTTTTAAATTAAATTCTGCAACGTGGACAACGGCAACAGAACCAGAAACTAGACACGAAATGCGCCGGGACACTGCCAAGTCACACTTCACAACACTTATTTATACACCGACATAAAAACACACACATACACAAACACGAATACATCACATCACACATCAACATCCTAATTTTCATCGGCTTTCAGTTTAGGCCATGTCGCATCATCACATAAGTACTCCTCAACTTTATAGTAAGCTTTCTTCAGAAGTGCACTCTTTATGTATTCTTTAAAAGAGTTGTGTGGCAATTTCCATGCTTCTACAGGAACTTTATTGTAAAATCTCACACAGTTTCCACAAAGATTTGCTTACTTTCCGTAAACGGAATTTTGGAACGGCAAGCTTGTGCTTATTACGAGTATTGATATCATGTACGTCTGACACTTTTTTAAAGGACTCGATATTCTTGTGTGTATACAATATCACATCATGTATATACTGTGAAGCTACTGTGAGGATGTTTATATATTATATAGTAAGTATCTCTATCCAGTTTTGAGTACTATATTAATATTAGTCTAATTTTATATCAGAGTTCAAAATAGGTCAAACGTCAAACGACACAGTTTAGTATGCTCAAACGTCTAAGCCACGATCGTGGCGAAAAAGACACACCATAATGGACACAATTTAAGAATTGAAATAATCAACGGCGTATTCTTAAGTTTAAAAGCTTATTCTCAATAATGGCGTTACAAATGAATGAGGCCCATCTTGCCCTGTGTAATTCATGCCAAAAAATGTACAAAAACTATTTTTAAACATTAGCTCAAACGACGGACATAAATTCACTGATTCCGAACACGTATATAATATCGCAAAAATGACGCTTAGATTAAAATAAGCCTTCAACCGTCGAATGTCACGACGCCTACGTTCCAAATTGCATTGGAAAGGCGTAAGAATTGATGTAGTATATTCGAATTCAATGGAATTAAGCAATCAACTTTTTTGTTTTTGGCAACCGGTCGATTTAGGTTAGCAACCACTACTGCCAATGACTCCTGACAGCAGCAAAAGTGTATATTGTGTTTGAACAGTTTTTAAAAAACAGTTTCTAAACGTTGGATGCCGTGAAGTGCTTGTTGCGTACCTAAAATAGACTCAGACATTGAGACAATACAAAACATTAAGACAATACAGGTTGGATCCAAGGGAGAGACAAAAGCGAAAAAAAAGCGTCTAAATTTTATTATTTTCTTTGGTGATGTATTTAATCATTAATTTTTTGGTCCAAAAATAGACTCCACAGTAAATATGCTATTAGTAAATAGAAAAAATATATATATGTAAAATAGAAATCTATATAATATTATGTAATAATACCTTTTTATCGTCCAATTGGAAACCAATATAAACCTTCATTAAATAGTGTCACTTAACACAAATAATTAATATCTACGAATAAATTAATAGGTATGCATAATTCTACGACCTGAGCCAATAAAATTACCCAATTTGCAGAGCCAGCCATAATTATTGCTAGATAAGGTTAGTTCAATCAAATAATTAATTTTGTAGGTACAGCACTAAATTCCCAGAGACTAGACAGAATTCGGTGAGGAAAAAATGATCATGTCAATTTGACAAAATGTAACTAATTTTCATCTTCCAATTAATTAAATAAAATAAACATATTTACACAATTATTTAATGATATAATTATTGTTAATAACCCTCCTTCTTCGCAGTCGGGTAAAAACAGTGGTGGGTTCATTGAGATGTGAATATGATCGGGATTGGCGTTCAATTGGCGTTCAAAGTAACTACGGAGTAATCGCGAAATATTGCTTTGTTTACACCATTGTTTGATTCCATTGAATTATATTTTACTTCGATGCTTATAATGACTATTCACGCTCACTGTGTAAATTTCAAGTGAATTATACTTGGTTTGGATAGGTATTTAACTAAATGTAAACAAACTTTAGCTGCCAGATTTGGTAAATTCAAGCATTTTAAATATTTCACTTGTCTATCATTGTAATACAAACTAGACTAGTGTATTTCAGTACAGAAATGTAAATGTTTAGATAGTTTAAATGGGGTAATTTCAATATTTAAGACACCAATTGACGTTGTTTTGGTCACATTTAGTTAAATACCTATCCAAATCAAGTATAGCGTCGTTGCTACTGCAATACCGCGTAACTAGCTTTTTCCATAAGGTATAATTTTGACTGTCAGAACAGTACTAACATTGTACCGTTCTGACAATGAAAATTTTACCTTATGGAAAATGTTAGTTACGCGGTATTGCAGTAGCAACGACGGTTTAGTTTAGTTTAGTTAATTTATTCAATCATACATCGGGTTAGTATCATTTCGTCCAAAAAGCAGCTGGTCTACCTAACAAATTAGCAATTGGTCTAAGTAGCAAGTGGTCCAAGACGCAACTGGTCTAAGTACCAACTAGTCTAGTAAGTATCAAGTGGTCTAAAGTTCTTTGACTCAAAGTCGACGGAGCTCCGCTTCGCGGTGCTCCTATTTCCGCGTGGATGAGGCGCTTCGCGCCTTGACGCAACTCTAACCTAACCTAACCTACTATGTTTTTTCAAGTTTTCTACAAAAACAGGTTAGGACCAGTTGCTATTTAGAACACTTGCTACTTAGACCAGTTGCTTTTTAGAACACTTGCTACTTAGGCCAGTTGCTTCTTAAAACACTTGCTACTTAGACCAGCTGCTTTTTTAGACGAACTCATACTAACCCATACATTATCGTCGTCGTCATCGTGCACGGCGTCGTCACCCGCTGTTGGCGATGCCTGCGAGCTCCATAGCGTAACTGACCTAGATTATCTTAAGTATTGAAAGTTTGTGCCGGTTTGGCTTTAGCTGTAAGGGTACAAATGTAATTTTAATAAGTAAATAAATAAATTATAATTTACATAAATGTCAGTTATAAGAATTTGTATTGAAATCGTCAAAGGTAATAATAATAATAAAAACTTTTCTATTACAATAAAAAAGGCACAGGTCTATGATAGAGGGGTAAATAAATAAATAATGGTACCTAGTCGCGTACCGAACCTTTAGAAATTAAATCAGTCTCCACCTTTTAAACTCATATTCATGTTATTCAACGGTATCTATGTAACGTGTGTAGTAGGGCCATGCCACGTGAATATTAGTTTTTACCCGCGATTTAGTAGCAATAGTCGGCCGCAGTCGGATTCACCTCGTCGCGCTCCCGTTCCTGCCCGCAAATTGCTACACTAATTTGATTACTCATTCATGCTAGTCGTGTTAGTTAAAAAGTTTTACTGGCCGGTGCAGAGCGAGCGGACCGTAAAGTTATATGGCGATACAAATATACGATTTCACTTTATTATGATTTAATAGCCGAATATAGTAGCCGTAACTGTAAAATTCGGAGTTTTACAGTCTACCTAGGATGAGACTGAATTAGAGAGACCACTTTCGTCAATTTTGCTTATTTACTTAAGGATAGAGCACTATCATGTCGAATGAAACGTAACGTAACGTAAATGGCGTATTTTTATAAGTAACTAGCGATTGCTGACTATAGGAACTTTGTCTGCGGCCTGCGGGATTTTTTATATTTCAGTGGTAAAAAGTGACCTTTATTAATTTAAAAAAATAGTGCAGTTTTTCTTCCAGCTAATGATGACGATGTAAGTTCACATAAATGTTATTTAAGTACGGAATCATAAAGCGAAAGTCGTACATAGTGTTTTGACTGTTCATTGGCTTACAGTTTTATATCCACTAAAAAAATAAGTATTTCTTATACGCCGGCTATTTATCTTTCGTCCGATATGTCCGGTCTTCGGAGATCGCGCATTCGAGATAAGGGGCTTACTAGCGTGATTACCGAATCTATCGGTAGTTATTTATTGGCATCCCCTATATTACGTCTTGATAAGCAACATTTTGCTGGTAATTTCAGGGTTCATTGCCCTGGCTAATTAGTAATGTAATGCAGGTATTTTCATGCATGCTGATTATTTGCTCTGAAAGTCAATATTGGTCTCGCGTAGTGTACGTTTAGTTAGAATAATGATGGTATTTAAAATCACTAAATGTAAATGTGCAAGTTTGGAAGTTTGCTGGTTTTTGCTGGCTCAGTCAAAAAACGACTGCACAGATTTTAGTGAAGCTGTTATAAGGTAGAATATTGTTTACTACCTTTAATACAAAAAATGTAACTTTAAATCACATTGAGGCAAAATTGCATAAAATCAGCACTATATTTTGTTTGAAAATTTTACTCTTCTCTTTTATTCCTTCCTTTGTTTGTAATAGCTTAGGTTCCGAAAATTGGAAAGCTCTAAAAGGAAAGATTTTAGCTGGCTCTAAAGTTACTCGAGACGATAGTGTCAACATTTTTGAAAATAACCTTCAATATTGATAAAGTTGTAGCTCTTAAATAGCTTATAGATTTTAGCATAGCGTAATACTTTCTTTCAATAGTAGGCACACATTGTCTTCGCGTTGACTTCTTGTAACCATGCGGTACGCACTAAACGTCTGACGGATTAGGGCCTACTAAATAATATCATTGGAAGGACCGTACATTTAGCAACGAAAGTCCATGAACACATCCAAATTTTCAAAACACCTGCACACTATAAAGGTTCATATGTAACTGAACAGGCTGTTGTACAAATCTCTGTAGACATTTGGGAATACCAAAGGTCGATGTTCATTATTTTTACAAAAGTTGCTGAACATTTTTAATTAGATAATTATCCTGATCTGTAGGATATCAAATTTGTTGAACAAGTCTGACTACATAAACCCACTGATATGTATACTACTCAAAATCTTGCTGAATATATAGAATTCAGCCATGTTATTATCAAATATTTTAGTGGGTATAAATTGGAGCTATACGAACGATCTACAAGTAATACTGCGAGAAAACCTTGTATTGCATGAAGTAAAACTATTAAATTCAAAAATTTATAAAACTGACTTCTACAACCCTGAATAAAGCCACCACCACCCCTTGGAGTGTAAATTATCCATAAAGAAAGAAAGAAAGAAAATACATTTATATAAAGAAAATAATTTGTAAAATATATTCATAAATGATGTGAAACACAATTGAATTGAGAACCTCCTCTTTTTGAAGTCGGTTAAAATGTAAAATTGTAAAAAAGTATGAAGCGAGAGGCTGGCATAAACAACTGACATGTCAATGATGTCACGACCAAAATGAAAGAGACAAATATATTATATGACAGTGCTGTACTTTTCGCGGTGATTGTCATCAGTCTAAATTCGAAAATTGATCATGAGATCTAACAAATCACTTTTAGACGATACTACGTCCAGCAACTTTTGGAAGTCTACTGTACAGCCACTTTTGGAAATATACTGTCCAGCAACTTTTGGAAGTTAATGTATACTTTGAAATATAGTACTTTTGTAGTAGCAACTTTTGAAATATACTGTACACAACTTTTGAAAATATAATGTGACTTTTGGAAATGTTTGTATACTACTGAATTTATCATGTAAAACTTTTGTAACATGTTCAGTACTTATGTCTTATGTCTTATCTTTAGTAACGTTATTTTGTACGGCAAGTTTCGTTGCTGACTGTACCGGATAGTTGCTCAATCTATACTGCCGAGTTACTACACTACACACTAGTTAGTTAGTGCACTAGTTGTTATAACAACGCTGATCCTAGCATAAATTCCCATGTTTTTAAATTGTTGGGCTTAGTTAAGCGGAGCAATGTAAGTAATAGTCCTTGGGGCTAATTTATAGAACTCGTAATATTAGTTGTTTACTTTAGACTAATATTAATCATTGTACCTGCCAATCGGCTTCGTCCAGCCATAAATCTTTATTTCTAAAGTTTCTGACGCTGTACCAGATGAAATATGTAGTAGCGCAGGGTTTATTTTCCGCACTAGTAATAAATAACACTACTCAATCTAACTTCGTTTATAAAGAGATCAGAACGCCAGACACCCTGAACTAATATCCTTTAAGCTTACCATTTGGTTCGGAAACTATTATGTTTACAAACATTGTACTTAATTATGGGCAGTTCTACGAGCATTTTAACCGCATCAATTTGCTGTCGCATATATTAAAGAAATGAGAGACCGTAAGCAAGAAATTTTAATAAACTATAATGTACCGCGTGCACACCATATCGCCTTATAAAATCCTTCCCTTCTACCTGACTCATTTCTTCAATATAAGCGAGAGGCAACTGATACCGGTTGAAACGCTCGTAGAGCTACCCACTAATGTTGTTAGTGTTGCGCGACAGGGTGTCTGTGTTCAATAAAAATGGTCCCGCCTGAAGACCAGCGCTGACTCCATCCCAGGAGTCCGCATTTATGCTGAGGCGGGACCTTTTCACTCACACATATAAAATTATATGTAGAATTATGAGTATGGTCTTATCATGCGTGGTTTATTAAGGAATGACATTATAGCTATAGCACTTACGAAACGACAGTGTTGCCATGCGTGGCGCTTGACCTGAGCCTGAGATCTGGACGCGGGAAAAGCGATCGTCAATTGTCAGTTTGTAAAAGAAGTCTGGCCCGAGTCGACAGTCTCAGGAACTGTTACGCGTTTCTTTATTATTAACTAGGCTTTTCCTTAAGTTATTGTGAAGCGTTATGATAGGTGCATTTCTAAGATTTCAGTGAATGAGTGTCGTATTGTTTTGGTTTTATCTTGACCACAATTGGTGGACTTTTGTTAGTTCTTCAAAATAGTTTCCTTCTCTGCCCGAATCCCACTTTCTACGCCCACATTGATCATATCAGGGTCGAATCCCGGCTCTCTAAGTCCTATCTTACGACATATATATTATCATTTATTTCATATTTTGTATTTCAAGTATTTTTGTTACTTTTGTTTGTAACTATTATGTGTGTGTTGAATAAACTTTTTTTCATTCATTTTATTCATTCATTCGTAATGAACTAAAATAAATTTTAATTATTTTAGTTCGTATGGTAGTTTAGTTGATATGGACCTCCACAAAGTAACGCCAGATTCAATTAACTACCCACTAATGTTATAATTATATGAGCATGTGCGTGTGCGTATGTGTGTCAAAGTGCTTTTTGTGCGTGTGTAGTGAAGGAGTAGTGTCCAGGGTAAAAACAGTAGATTCAGCAAGAGCATAAAACGGGCCATTTTACCAGAGACGTTTCTATGTACCTTTTATTTTATTTTTTATGCATATAATTCCATATTTTTAATTTCATTGATTTATTTTGATTGACTCGATTTCACTTTGAACTTTACGAGCATGAGAAGTAAAAAATATTGTTCTATAAAGTCGCCAGTTATTGTCAGAAAATATTGGAATCGTATGTATTTTGCCAATCAAGTTTCGGGAGTGACCCGTGACGTCACACGTAACTTTAACTGGCTATATTTTTATATTTTTTTGTTTCATTGACAAAATAAAAAATATGTGCCCAATATAACCTAACCTAATAACCTGTGGCAACTTTGTTGGTCAATGTAAGTTGAAATTCTACTAATATTATAAATGTGGAAGTTTGTGCCGATGTTTGTTACTCAATCACGTCTAAACCGCTGAATTTATTTAGATGAAATTAATTATACAGATAGTTTGAGTCCCGAGGAAGGACGTAAGATAGTTTTTATCCTGGAAAATTGCATAGTTCTCGTGGGATAGAGATAAACTAATTTTACGCATATGGAGTCGCGGGTAACGTCTAGTTGTTTATAATATAAGTTTAATTGTACCGTTTGTGCCCGAATACTTCAATAAATATTTTCCTATATTTTTTAAGGACACTCGCCTATTTGGTGTGTAGATACCTAGTTTTCGAGTATATAAATGAATAAAATAAATATCACAGGACAATTTACATCAATTGACCTAGTCCCAAAGTAAGCTTAGCAAAGCTTGTGTTATGGGTACTAAACAACGGATAAATATAATTAGGTAATATCGACGGTGGAAAGCATAAACGCTGTAACCCAAAATGTGTAAAGTTTACACCAGAGCCAAAAAACTTTTTAAAATTTACTAAAAAAATCATAACTCTTGATCCTTTTGGCCTAAAGTAACCATTCTTTGACAAATGATGTATATTTGGCTAGGCTATCATTCTCTTGGTAAAAATCTTCTCTAAAGTAGTCAGCAAAGAAGTTTTGGTGGGTTACAGCATTTGAATATTTTGTTTTAGACCACGAAAACGCAGTTACATCAATACACTAATGTATGAAATAGTAGAAAGTGTATTTTTTTGGGAAAGCATAAATGTCGTAATTGGACAATGTACAGTACTTTTGATCATATAAAGTGTTGTAAGCTGGTTTAGATTCTCAAAATGAAAAATGAAATTGAAGTAACAGCTTACATCAATCCAATCCATGTAAAATTAATTAGCGTAATCAGCAACTGGTCAAAATATTATGGGACTTTAAAAATGGAAAATACTTATTTTATTTAGTATTATTGATTAATCGTAACAGGAATTAATCAAAACGACAAAATAATTTAGGGAAAAGTGTTTTTATGCGTCTTGATATGTTTCGCAATCCGCGTCTTCTTCGATAGTATCTTCTTTTTTTTTTTTACTTGCTGGCAATCCCAAATACTCCTGAACTTACTTGTGGAATCAATTTTGTCAATGAGATTTTTCAAGTTCTTTTACTACTTGTTGTATTTTTTTGGATATCTATACTAGTCTATACTAATTTTGGATGTTTCTTACGAATAAACTCGAAAAATAGGTACCGAACCGATTTCAATTTTTTTTCTGCATTAAAATGCTACACTATCCCAAAGTGACATACACACCTTATTTATTACCAGAAAAAGTTAGGGTTTCGTACTATTAAAACTTTAATAATGTAACTTGAGGTGTAACAAAAACAAGCTTTTATTAGAAAAAAAACAGAACTAACAAAGGAAAAATTATCCAATTAATCCAAACCTGTTTACTCTGGTTCTGGAAGATGTTTTCAAAAAACTCGCATGGGAAAATCGAGGTCTAAATATAGCAGGAGCTAGACTGAATAACTTAAGGTTCGCAGAGGACATAGTTCTTCTCTCCGTGAGAAGAATTACAGGTAATGATTCAAGAGTTGAGTGACGTCTCTTTACAAGTTGTTTTGGAAATGAAATTGGAAAAACCAAGATTATGACGAACATGGATGGAAATACCGTAAGCATAACCATCAACCAAACCACCGTAGACCAGGTAAAGAAGTACGTATACCTGGGATGGGACAGAGATCAGGATGGGCAAAGATAACCAAACTAGTGAACTTCACAGACGAATAAGGCTTATGTGGGCAGCATACTCGAAACTGGACTTTGCTTTTAAGATCAAAATTTCTGCGGATCAAAAAGCCAGGATATTTAATCAGTGCATCCTGCCGGTGCTCACTTATGGTGCTGAAACCTAGGTATTCACGAAAGACGTGATCAATCGATTACAAGTGGCCCAGAGGGCAGTGGAGAAGAAGCTGGTAGGAGTGTCGCTGATGGACCGCAAAACAAAAAAATAGCTTCGGGATCAAAGCAAAGTCGCACACGTGACAAAACGAGTGGCGAGCTTAAAGTGGAACTGGGCTGGACATGTGGCCCGGAGTGAACAGTCGTGGTGCAAGCGTCTCCTAGAGTGGAAGCCATGGGGGAAAAGCGACCTCAGGGTGGGAGAAAGACGATGTAAAAAGGTTGCTGGTTCAAATTGGATCCAAAAAGCTCAATGTCGCGACGAGTGGAAAAAAATGAAGGAGGCCTACACCGAGAAGTTTGAGAAAGGCTGAAGAAGAAGCCTTATATCGGTATCTAGAAAAAAAAAGATATGTCCATCTATTGTAACTATGTCACTTATAACTAGGTACAGGTACTTTTTTACGTTTTAAAAGTTGATAGAAATCCCGACCAAAATTAAACCATATTATCTATATCTTTACATTAATCCTTATCCAAATAAATTACTTCATATTCAAGAATGTTTCAATACTTATAGATCACTTTTTGAATTATTCTAAATAATCGGACATTCCACTCAAAAAATATTAGATACGAATTAAAAAAGCGTTCCGTTTGCGCGGGAAATGGAGCTAAAAAATGTTTGTGAGGTGTCCTTGTATAGGACCTTTTTTTAAATTTGTGACCGTGCGAAGCCGGGGTGGGGCGCTAGTAAGTCTAGTACCTAGTAGATATATTGTTAGTTTTTTTTAAAGAAGATTTAGTGTTAGTTTGATAATTAACTTATTATTATTGTATTGTCATCGGTTCTTAATAACTAATAAGTAAGTCTACAGAGTTTAAATTAAATCTGACCGTTTAAAGTGGGTCAAAATCGAGTTCAAAGCAGTCGGTTACAAACAAACATACATGAAAAGCTAATAAAAGCGTTGTAAAATTGATGTAAATTGACTGCTAACAATAATATTATGCATTTTCAAATGCTGTAACGTCATGAATCTTATCCTAATGCTCCGGGAACTGCCTTGAATATTTTTGATAGAAAGCTGTAACCCTAAGTATTCAGTTGTTTTGATTCCCAGTGAATGCTTTAACACTCACCTGCAATACATTCTCGATCAGCGTAAATGCTGTAACCCACGTATGATATATTTTTTATTACGCCTAAACGCTGTAAGTGACATCGTGTGGATGAATATTTTTTCCGCGTGTATGAAGTAAGATACAGGACTCTATTTTTATTTCGTTTTTCGTGTCGGTTACAGCATTTGACGTACCATAAATAGCCAAAAATGTAAAAATTCCTACGCTGTCCAGAAACTTCTAAGCGTCGTAGAGCAACGAGAGTTACAGCATTCGACGCAGAAAAAAAACTGAATCGAAATATGCAAAATAAAAATTTGGTAAAGTGTGGGTTACAGCGTTTATGCTTTCTACCGTCGATATATAGATATAGATAAATGAAAATGAAAATGAAAAGATTTATTCGGGACACACACATATAAATAATAGATACAGAACAAAAACATACTAATAATCAAGTGAAATAAAATAAAATGAGATTACAAAATACAAAAACAATTAAAAAAGAAAAAATAAATATACTTATATATATGCGCCCGAAATGTTCCCGCCTCAGCATAAAATGCGGACTCCTTTGGTGGAGCCAGCGCTGGTCTTCCGGCGAGACTATAATTAAATACATATTAAACACCCAAGACCCGAGAACAAACATTCGTATTTTTTATACAAATATCTGCTCCGACACGGGAATCGAACCCGGGACCTCAAGCTTCGTAGTCAGATACTAGTGTTTACCCGCGGCTTCGCACACGTAATTCATTAAATCCAGCATATGAGTTGAAATTTTGGGATTTAAAAAAATCCCGTGGGAATTCCCGAAAATTAAATCGTGGATTTCATTGATTGTTACATTAAAAACAATCATGTCAAATTTCACTCACTCGCTCACTCACTCACAAACTTTCGCATTTATAATATTAGTAGGATTAGTAGGACTTGCACGCGATTGGACGAGGCGTGTAAGGTTCCGAAATCTAAAAGGCTCAGTCTAATGTTAAATCTTGCACAGGCGTTCTTCATAAAGTGTAAACAAAACATGTGTAGGATGTAATATAAAAACCAAATGTCAAATTATTTTCATTTAAATCCTCACGAGATATTTCGTTTGGCATACGCCAACCCGCAATAGAATGCGACGGAGGTGTCTCTGTTTAGCTCAAATTTTAACATTAACAATTATTGATTGAAGGAAAAGTAAAGTAAACCACCTGGATGGAAAAATTCAATCCAAATTTATTATTTAAACCTTCGATCAAAAATTAGTTTTTAATCGAAGATTAAAATCTTGACATCTCCACACTTTTTGACATGACTGAACTAAAGAACAAAGAACGAATTAATAGCCATAAATAATAAAGCAAGTGATCGCATAAAAGTTTAAAAACAACCTAAATAAATATCGCTCGCTGCCTAGAAAAGACACCGATTCCCTTTTGGGAGCAGAGCTCTGTTTATACTGTGAAATGTTGCTTTATTCCACCACGTTCCATCTTATTTTACAAGAAATATAAGAAACAAAATGAAAGCCATTAACACCCGGCGGCAATGTAAAGAAGTAGGTATTTTAAAATATAAGGTGACTTGTGCTTCAATCACTCATTTATCATCCACATCTATATCTTTTTTCATATCTACGAAACAATGTTATAATCTAATAATATTGTTAAAAGTGGCTCCGAAGCGGTAACGTTTCGTGTGCTCTGCCTACCCCATTTTGGAATATTATTATAGGCGTGATGTTTGTGTGCGTGTGTTATGAATACAATCGGTACGTAAATGCAATAAATTGTTGATAAGATTTAAGTACCTACCTAGATCTAGGTTTCTCAAGGCTAGAGTGAATTTCAATGAATAGATTGTTACTGAACCAGTGTGGTACACCTTTGGCCTCGTCTGTACTTTTCAATAGATGAAATAGGGTTCAATCACGGGTCAGTTTTAAGTAATAAAAAGTTTCGGTAGTAATATTAACTATTAAGTAGTGAAAATTGCAAAATCTTCGCAAAAATAGAAACTACAAAAAACTATATTATCAAATTCTTTAAAGGCAAATTTGTACTAAAAAGTATTATTCCATATATAATTAAATTCAATAACAGGACAAGTCTAGAAACCGGTATAAGCTAGTTTTGTTAATCACCGGAGCTAGTTAATTATAGCTAAGCTCGGTATTTTATCATTTAATTGGTTAATTGGTAATTTATATCAAAATGCTGGAAGTTCATGAAATTGCAATTCAATTTATGTGACATAAATTTGTGCACTAAATTTTAGTATGGCTGTAACTGAATTCTGCGTTGCAATTTCAAGACGTACCTATAAAATATACAAGACAAATTTATTAAACTTTACTGGGGTAGCAAATACTTACGCTTGACTTATAAAAAATTACAGACTATAGTTAAAGTTAAGTGTTGTTTGTCTTGTAAAAGCAATAACGAGTGGTAATTTAGTGGCCGTTTATAAAAAAAAGAGGTTGACAGTACAACGAATAAAACTCTAAAAATACTCAGAAAGATACATTTAAAATTACGAAAAAGATCATGCACAAGGTGCTTGAAGGAACAAATCGAAACTTACCAGTCTGAGAGCCAGACAATTTGAGAAACTATCTCTTTTGTCGCGGTTGTCTTTTGTTTATTTCTGGTCTGCAATTCTTTAAAAAAAACATGCAGCATGCAGTCGGTCTGCCTGACGAATATCCCTTGACGGACAACTGGTGTAATCATTTCGGTTAGGACCATCATAATCATTAGAATCATCATATCAGTCGTAGATCATCCACTATTGATCTCCTCACTCAGTTTCGGTTGGAAGCGGCTTGCATCCACCGTGAACCCTCGGCTTTAACCAGGTCATCCGTCCATCTCGTTGGTGGACGTCTTATCTGCGCCGGCCGATTGGCGGTCTCCATTCGGTAATTTTCGGTCCCATCTGCCATCTGTTCTCCGTGCTATATAGCCCGATGGTTGTTTTGTAAGGATAAAATTTGTTAATAATTTGTGAATCAGACGTTAGTTTGCGGAGGTCCATATCAATGAACTAAAAGAATTTCCTTGCTCACCCGTGGACCTTATGATAGCTACGTTTATGCAAGATATGCGTGCGTGTGTTGTTTTTAGGAAATTTTGTCGCCTTCCGTGAAGTCGCCAAGCGGTCACAGCGGAAGACCAGCGTTGGCCTACCCGGCCAACACTATGCTGAGCTGGGACCGCTTCGCGAGTTCGCATGTTGTTGTTTTTTCGTTCTTTAATGTATTTTTATTGTTTTGTGCGAATAGCGAATAAATATTTCTATTTCTATTTTATTTCTATTTTCATGCAGTTCCTCCACCTCCACACTGCAAGAATACACACAAATCACACAAACCCATCTATCACCACCACCACACTACACTGACGCGTTTCGATCTTAGACTCATACACACCTCACACACATCTGGTCTAACATCTGGTAGCATGGTGTACTGTTGTGTTGAAACGCGTCAGTGTAGTGTGGTGGTGGTGATATAGATGAGTTTGTGCGATTTGTGTGTGTTCTTACAGTGTGGAGGTAGAGGAACTGCATGAACACGCATATCTTGCATAAACGTAGCTATCATGAAATCGCGGGTGAGCAAAAAAAATATTTTAGTTCATTAAAATTTGTAAACTTAGATATAAACAAGGTCACTTTTGATCATGGTTCGTGGTCGCACGGTTATCCTGATCTTCAAGCGATATGGCTTGTCCATTGCCACTTCAATTTACATATTCATCGAACTAAACCTAGCTCCTTATCGAGCTACAAAAACGTACCCAACACAAAACACCAAGTAATAATTTAGGACTTTCTTTCCCGAAAACAATGAAAGCAGGCAGCGTACAGCGGTTATTATAATTCTGTTGTTCAACAAACGTCATTAGAATGATCTCCACGTACAGTACATTAATATTATGAAACGGTTTTGGGTAAACTTGAGGATATACTGCCAAGTTATCTAAAGTACAAAATCCCTACAAAACAACTGGCTGTATGTATCGTGGATTTCACTCCAGTGAATAGATGCCCGGTGCTGATTGCTACGCGTGAATAGTTAAAGAGACTAATTAAGAAAATAAATTTTAACGACATTGGATTATAATTTTGATTGAGATATTGAATAATGAGGTAAATCACAGTTATTCGCTTGTGATAATCAAGACGTAGGCTAATGAGTGTCGATATGTTTGTTTACTTTTAGGTAACCGGAAGAGATCTCTTTAAGAGATACGAATTTGTTTAAAAGTCAAAATCAAAATATCTTTATTCAATGAAGGCTATAACAAGCACTTATGAATGTCAAAAAAAATCTACCACCGGTTCGGAAAAACCTCTGTTGAGAAGAATCCGGCAAGAAACTCAACGAGGTGTATTTTTTTAAACAGATTTACAATATTATTAAATGATATTTATACATCACAAGTATTTAACAGAACTTTATTTTTAACACAGTAGCTTCGCTATTTGAAGGGATCGCTAATGCGGATCGGAATTATTTCCAAATATCCCTGTCCATGATATAATCATTAACTTTCTAATACGCCTTAGATATTAATGTCTTCTTGACAATAGATCTGAATTTTGTATCCGTTTCATTTATAATATTTTTTGGAATTTTATTATTAAAACGTATCCCGGAAACGACTTTTTGGTTTTAGCCAGTCTGTAAACTTCCCTGTGTTTCTAGTAGCCTTTGGCTTATCGACGTTAGTGGGAAAATCACATATGTTTTTCCTTACATACATGATTATTTCAAAAACATAAAGCGACGGCAGGGATAGGATACCTGTTTCCTTAAAAAAAAATCTTAAAGGTTCACGCGTCTTCAAATTATAAATTGCTCTAATTGCTCTCTTTTGTAAGATAAAAATTGACTCAATGTCTGCAGCAGATCCCCATAAAATAAGGCCGTACGTGGCCGAACGAAATAATGCTATTAAAGTAAGCAAAATACACCAACCGTGCCGTCGCCACATCGGTTAGCTGCCGTTTATCTGTTTATCCTGTATTCATCATCATCATTAAAATCAGCAATATCAACCATAAAACGTCCACTGTTAGACATAGGTTTTCACCTGTATTTCAAAAGAAAGAAAGAAAGAAAGAAATAAAGAAAGATTTACTTTAGCTTCATAAGTACCACCACCTTACAATAATAAAATAGATAAGACTAAAACTAGCACTAAAACTAAGTTACTTGGTTGTCACCACACAGGATACCAAAAAGGGTCTCCACTCAGCATGGTGTTGCCGCACATTATGTGCAGTAACGCTGGTTTTCAGTGCTGGTTTTCACCTGATATTCACTCAAAATTTACCCTACCTTGACAAATAGGTATCATAAAACATTGTGTTGCCTTAATACCGACAAGAAACCACAAAAATGCCTTGTCATAATTATCATTTACTCTGTAGATATCCCTAAAATTTGCGGTCTAAGAAGCACAAAAAGAACGCCAAAGAATTATGTAAGTGAAAAAAAAACTAGACAAAAACCGTTCCACGTCGCCTTTGTTAGCAAGAATCCGTAGGAAACCATGATTGTAAAAAGTGTTTAAAAATGGTAATTCGAGACAATTGCGACGGCTTAACATCGGTCGGATCGCGTCAATTTTAATTAGAAGGAAATCTACCAAATCCTTTTGTCATTGGTTCCAGAGAACTTGGTGCCATTAAGCACGCTAGCGTGTTCCCCTTACCCATCGACGCATCGGGTGCTCCATTTAACAGAAAGGCTTTGCTCGCACTAAGAAGGGGTTCACCTAAATTTTAATGCATATAAAATGAGCGAGTTGCTGTCTGTAGGTAATTATCGTTTCGACGGCGTAGAAAGGTTACAATGAGAGGCTCATTTTATGACAAAAAACGATTACTTGAAAAGACCTCGTTTACGAAGTTATTACATGTACAGTTAACTACAAAGAGATGTATCCGTGTTAATCTTACAAAATGATGTAACTTTTCGCACGTCATAATAAATTACCCTTGGTCGGTGACATTTCAAGTAACAACAAATCCCTACATTATCATCGAATCGTTCAAAATGCAACAATTATCTATGTATCCCGCTACGCCTGTTTTACCATCAACAGATATATTATGACAAATATAAGCAAACGTTAAATGTTCCAAAAAAATGTAACCAATATTTTTAAATTCGATCAGGCCCTATATATTACGAAGTGTAAAATTCAAACTTCGTATCTTGCCGTCCTATTGACGCTAATACGAGAGTGAAAGGGACGGTACGATACAAACTTAGATTTTCGAATTTCGTAGTAGGCCCCGTGAATCCAAGCAAGCCGATTCGAAGTTTAAACACTCAATTTCTTCTTCATTATCTACTAGTCGCGGCTAAGCACGTGTAAAACATTAGATCCAGCAGATAAATTGAACTTCCGGGATTTTACTGAATTCCCATGAGAATTCCCAAAAAATATTGTAGATTTCTTTAACGTTGTAAAAAAACTGTGCTAAACCTACCTCTGGCTCTGAACCTTGAGATATTGAGATTTTTTATTTTATTTTATTAAATTGGGAAACAAACAACTTAAAATATTTATTGAGATCTCATGGGAATATTTGCTTTTTCGCAAATTTTAGCTAAATCCGTCCAAGCCGTTTTAAGGAGTAACAAACTATACACACACACATACATACTCACAAATTTCACAAATCGCATTTATAATAGTAGTTCACGGTAGTTAATAAAGTCGCTAAACTTAAAAAAAAAACTGACGTTTCACGAAAACAGTACTCACTTGTCATTGCATACATCTCTCACGTAATTGGATAAAAATAATATTTCTTTAGAGTTTAACTTATATTTGTCATAATATATGGGTAAATATTAAAAGAGGCTTGTTAGTGTACATTCGGAGGAAGCGTTGCGGGATAAATAATTGTTGCATTTTGAACGATTCGATGATAATGTGAGGTTTTGTTGTTACTAGAAATGTCACCAACTAAGGGTAATTAATTATGGCATGCGAAAAGTTACATCATTTTGTAAGATTAACATGGATACATCTCTTTGTACAGTCAAGGGCAAAGATATCGACACGGCCAAAGTTGCTGTCAAGTGCATAAAGCCGTGTATACATATTTTTGTAACTATGGCCGTGTCGATATCTTTGACCTTGACTGTAGTTAACTGTACCTACAGCCGAAGACTACCTGTACGTCAGTAAAACTAAAACTATGCATATGTAACACGAATAATAGTTGAGAAAGCTGAATCGCATGCCAGGGTTTTGCTACGATTTTTTTGGCACATGTATGGAATGTCAATATGACATCAGTAGCACAAAAGTTTTACCCTGATATGCATATGACAGTGCCATACGGCTGAGGGATAATTGATTGTGATTTTTATTTCTACTAAATACCTACAAAGACGCAATTTAGTTCGAGTAGGTACTTCAATTGTATTTAAAAGAATTGTTAACGTTTTGGTTTTTAAGCACCTGTAGCGACGCTTAGCGCCATTAAGTATAAAATCTAAGTTTAAGGATAGCGACGAAGAGACGTTAAAAAATCCCTAATTAGTTTTTTTGTATTTTTTGTGTTTTTTTGTTTATAATTTAAATTTACAACGCATTGGTTTTTAGAACTGTAATGCTGTATTTTTTTATCGGCAAAAATAAAAAAATAAATGTCACGATATTCCTAGTGTTATCCTGAAAACCATTACGGTTTGCTTAATTAAATTTCGAATCAAAACTCATTACAAAGTAAGATTAATTGTCATAACTGGTCATAACATATAGATTTCTCAAATGAAGTCTCCTAAAATCCACGATTACGTGCGAAAGCAATCCCCAGATTCTAATTTTCCACGCAAAGAAGTTCGTCAACAGAGACGTAAAAATCAGCTTAATGTGATTTTAACCGAATTCGGAGGTGCCTTGATATAATTAAATTAAACTTGTATATCTCTAATTCAACGCTTATTCAGCTTTCAGCCGAAATTAGGTCGGCGTGCCACGGTCCCTCGAGAGTTTTGCAAATAAATACTACGGTCCTTGTGTAAACACGGAGCCGTGATTGCAGCGATACAGACACATTTATGGTGTGTAGATGTTTGGGTTGAATAGTACCCAAGATGGATAAGAGTATTATACTGAACTGATGAATAAACATGACAAATGAATCATGAGGCACGGTCATGATATTTATTGACAAACAAATATACCGCCCTTCAATGCAACTTGGTATCCTAGTCGAAGTGAAAGTGAAATTTCTGATAGGCATGGTACCAATACCTCTTGTTCTGAGAGGAGGCCTGTGCCCAGCAGTGGGACGTATATAGGCTGGGATGATGATGGTATTATTTATTATTTTTTATTCAACTGGATGGCAAACGAGCAAGTGGGTCTCCTGATGGTAAGAGATCACCACTGCCCATAGACACCTGCAACACCAGGGGGATTGCAGATGCGTTGCCAACCTAGAGGCCTAATATGGTATACCTCAAGTGCCAGTAATTTCTCCGGCTGTCTTACTCTCCACGTCGAAACACAACAGTGCAAGCACTGCTGCTTCACGGCAGGATTAGCGAGCAAGATGGTGGTATCAATCCGGGCGGACCTTGCACAAGGTCCACCACCTGCAAAACCAACCCCCAATCCCCTAGGAAGATGAAAACTTTTTTATAATTTCCAATGATACCAAAGGTCAAAGAACCACCTGCGGTTAGTAGTTGTCATTATTATGTCAGATACATGTACAATAGTGGACTTCTGTTAGTTCTCCAATTCATTGCGCGAATCCTAGTCGGATCCTAACTCACTAAAATCTTATTTTTCGACATAATTATCTTGATAGAGGCAAGTAGAGCAAAAAAAGAAAACCGCTGGCTACTTACATCTATAAACTTGAGTCCAAAAAAAACCCATCACATTCAAGAACGTGAAACCTGACTGGCTCTTTTGCTAAGTCTCTTGTAATAAAATAAAATGTACTAACCCAACCTTTTACTACTAAATCTTTTAGCCAGTACCTATTTTCATAGATATTCACCGATAGTTTCGGAAATTGCGGTCCGATCTAGTTTTTTTTGTTGAAAATTTCTTTGGTTAAGTAATATATTATAAAAAAAAAATATTCAAATTAATTTCGGTACAAAATAACAAAATACAATATTTCACTTAAAGTCTATGTAACACGTGTGCCTGAACTAGGATAATTCCTGTGTCTCAGGCTAAACGAACTAACATTTACATACTAAAATAATCACCAAGGTAAAATTAACAAAGAACGGTGTAATAAGTAGTATCTACGTAGAAATTAGACAAAATCGATCGATCGAATTCATTTTTCTTTTTTTCACTGTGCGTCAGTGGATTTTTACTGGGTTAGAGTGTTGGTTCATAGATTGCTGATTATGACATCATGTCTATTACATTTCACCTAGAAATTGTGCGATTGACTGTAAGTGTTGATAAAATGTGCATAATGAATATTAGGATTATAATTAACCTCACATGGCGATGACTCCGACACAGAGAAATTATCTACTCGTAGGTCATCAATCAATCAATATAATTATGATACTTATTTTTTTACATATTCAACAATTATGATTTAATTAAAATATTATTATGAATTCTTAACGCTTCTGATAAAACAAAGTTTATAAAATATTAATAATAGGTTGAAAGAGGTAGAAAGTAAAAAACACTATTCCGCAATCTGCGAAGGGTCAAGGGAGTGTGGTTTTGTGAAGCCCAATGATTCCCGGAATCGACAATTTAATTTGTCGTCCTCCCGTCTTGCCCTAATTGGGCAGGGCTTAAAGGTTTGTCTCATGAATAAGGTTTTACATCGGGACTAACGAGGGCTCATTTAGGACTGTTTAATAATAACTAAATTATTTTGAAATTTTAGATCCATTTGCTGAAATGGTACGTTAGTACTTTGCATGAGCGATTGGTACCTATGTAAGAATGAAAAAAGATAGACCCTCGATTTCATGACGTGAATCCTACTAATATTATAAATGCAAAAGTTTGTATGTCTATATTTTCTGTTTGTTACTTCTTCACGCTAAAATGGCCGGAGAGATTTGGATGAAATTTGGCATGTAGATAGCTGGAGATCTGGAATAACACATAGGCTACGGGTTAGGGATAAAATTTCCAAATCTCAACCGTTAGGTTTGGCACAATTGTTTTATATGCAACGTTAATGAAATCCAAAACATATTTTGGGAATATTAAAATTCCGGAATTTGAATTTAACTGCCAGATCTTATGGTATATATATAAAAAACTATAACATAAAAACAAAACGTGAAAATTGAACAAAATTTTGTGCCGCTATTAAGACATTAAAAGACTAATGAACCCTGGCGCTGGTAACATAATAACCCCATCAGATTTTTTGAGTATGCAACGTATGGAAATTTGATCGAATACCTGATTGCCTATTACGCAAACAATGTACGAGTAGGTACAACTAACATAGATCGATTATTCAAACAATTACGCTTGATTAATCTCTTACAGCAAACTGTAAGTTACGAGGATAGATTACAAGATATACCTCAATTTTCGCTATATAATAAATGTTAACTTCAAAATAACTAAACGATGCGTGCGAAATTCTATTCATCTCCTAAATAGTGCATTTTGCGTAAGAGTATGGTAAAAAATCATTCACATCGTGCAACGGATGATAAAACCTTTTGGAAGGTCCACCCGGTTCGCTACCACGACCTTGTTAGCTAATTCAGCCTGCAAACAGCAGTGCTCAGATGCAGCAGCAGTCATAAAATGTACCTACTGGCGGATATCTTATGGGAGACAAACGGAAACGATTTTGCCCAAGCTAAAACGAAGATGCTTCGCTCTCGCTTGGTCAGTAAAGATAAATACCTACTCGTAGATTCAGAAACCTCAATTGATGCTGCCAATAAACTAGTGACATTATTATTGTAATCACGTCGCCGCAGACCCACCTTTCCAATATTTAGTAGGGACCTTGATGACAGCACAATCAAAAGTAATTATTTATAATCAAATATTCCGAGCAGTGTTGTCATTGTCTAAATAATATAATAGTCGAGACAAAACCGGAGGGTCAAAGACGAGGAAACAATTAGAGAAACTAGTTTGTTCTCGGCGGACGATTAATTTTAGTTCAAAAGCTAAATTTGCAACGAGCCTTGCTCGAACTTTGTTCTCTGCGCGCGCGATGATTTATTCAAATAACTTGATCTTATCCTGCCAAGTGGAAGTATACCTTGGAAAAAATTAGGAAATTTCTATACAAAAGCCACTCCTAAACATTTTGCATCAAATATAGTGAACAAAACATATTTTTTCTTGATATCGTTTTGTGTTCTTTAACAGCAATGTATTCAAAATCACGATCTAGGTTTAATTTTTATAATGGAAGAATGGCAAAACGCGATTTGGTATCAACCAGTTACTATCATAATTATTATACTAGTTTTTACCCGTAGTTTAGTTTGCGCAAGTCATTAGATCTGGCAGAGGAATTGAAATTCCAGGATTTTACTAAATTATATACCTAGGTAATGGTCTTGATTTAGGTTATTTATGGAACATCCAATCAAAAAATTTACGTAAGGACGTAAGGAACACTCATGTCGTCTACGTATAGTACGCAGCGTACATACTGAAATGAGGGTTTCTGTTACAGGCCAATTGGCGCTCATCATCAATATCATGAAGTCCAACGACAACTTTGATGTTGCAGTCACTATTGCGATTGGTTAAAAATTAATTAAGCCCATCGCAAGCAAGACTGTATCGTCAAATGGACCTTATGATATTAGTATCGTCGTCGCCATCTATCGATATTTTGCCGCTCAATTAAGCCTCATTGCAAGTCAAATAATAAAAGCTTGTAAAATCAGTACAGTTTCAAATACAAATTTACTGTAGTGTTTTCTTGAACCATGTACGGATTGTGAGATTTAATTTTACAACGGCTGAGCTTTGATGGTGTGTGGAGCAGCGGTCGTTGTTATTGGAAGTGTCTAGTAAGGACACTAAGGACTAGGTACGTGTTAGAAGACGACGACGCTGCGAGTTGATTAGTTATACATTGCTCGGTCGGGACGCTCATTTTATAGCGGATAATTGACCACGCACACAATGTATTAGAAATCACTTGCTACGCAGCTGGTCGCATATTAGTCGTGGCCGGGTTGTGAGCGATAAACAGTGCATGGGAGTATTCCGAGGTGGTGGACGTGAAAAGTTTAGAAAAAAATTCAAAAAAAAATTAACGTGTTAACTGTTTGTGTTGCCAATCCGCACTGATCAAATAACGTCCCAAGCCCTGAGAGGAGGCCTGTGCCAAGTAGTCATCATCATCATCATGTCAGCTAAAAGACGTCCACTGCTGGACATAGGCCTCCCCAAGGCTCTCCACTCAGACCGGTCTTGTTCTTTCCGCATCCACCGCGATCCCGCGATCTTAACCAGGTCGTCACTCCATCTGGTTGGAGGCCTACCTACCTCCTCTCCTGGTTCACGGACGCCATTGAAGACCAGCGTCGGCCGCAAGGTTGACATCATGCTGAGTTGGGACCATTTCGTGAAAATTTGTCTTCATTTCCTTTTTCTTTGTTTTGTAAAATGTCACGAATTAATGTTTTTCTTTCTTTCTTTCCATCCGAGAACCTTCTGACCCCATCGGCCATCAGTCTTGCGAACAATGTGCCCCGCCACTTCCACTTCAGATTCGTAATTCTTCCGGCTATGTCGGAAGAATAGAGTAAAGAATTTTTAAAATATACCTCCACCTCAAACTACGCAGTGGATCTACGAGTAACGCACTTCAGAGGCCCCCCGAACCTTATCAACGACGAATTCGTATTCCTTGCACGGATACAGTTAGAGGAAACCCTTTGTTTCGCCCTGCACTTACTCTATTCTAGAATAGTGGCACTACTCCTTGTTTACATGCCAAGGGTGGGAAATAAACGCAGTCGATTCAACGCACTCCGAGGTGCGTATTCACGCGCCTTTAGAAATAGCTGATGCGTTGGTACGCGGCTCAGAAAGGGCTACTTTCACACCCATTCCTTTCTACAAATGACTCGTTTCAATTACTGACTTGATGTTTGCGCGTATGAGACGAGACTGGTTAGCAGGAGGAGTCAGTTCTTAAATAGCGGTAGCTTTATACTTTGTATGTAAACCCCTTATTGTAGATATAGAAACAAACATATTTGACAAACGTTGTGATAATAAAGGCAGTTATTATTTTTTAAGGATCTCTACCAATCAATTTTTGAGTCATCATAATCATCATATCAGCCATAGGACGTCCACTGCTGGATATATACCCCCCCATATGCCTCCCCCATTGGTTCGGTTGGAAGCGGCCTGCAACTTTTGAGTGGACGAAAGAAAAAAAATTAGTTAGGGAGTTACAAGTGTTTCTATTTACGTACCTATACAGTGTTTTAAGAAATGATTTAAAAAAACACATAATGGGTAGGTACATAACTTGATAATCATTTATTCATGTACAAATGAGTGTAAATAGGTATATGGTCTATCTTTAATTATCTTTAAGGGGTAAGTTTAACTTTGTACATCTTATTCTTTTATTATGTGCAAATTTCATGTGTTTTATACAATGCAATTCAATACATTTATTAACTGTTACGGTATATACATAGAAATATCAAATTATATTTAGTGTTAACTTGCCTAACAAAAGATATCGTCGTATTCGTTGTTATGTTATTATTTACGTATGTCCGTATTAATGGACCGCGTAGACCATCACTCTCAAAAGTTCCCTCGCATGCCGAGGAGCGATTCAGAAGGCTTGCTTCGTTTGCTCCTACTTGCCTGCAATCTTGTATCTCCGGTTTTTAAGTGTTTGACCTCCCTTTGCCCAAATGAAGCTCACGAGCTCCCAACGCCAACTTATTCCCCTGATCCCACATACAACGTATTAGCGCGTGCTAAAGTCGTTTCTCAAGTAGCCAGACGGCACAATTAAGATGGTAATGTTATACTTTTGTATTTCTTTTTTCCATTTTGCCGTGCTGCGAGAATTAACCCGCTTCAATCCCAGTCTATGCTTCCTGTGTGAAGGGAAATGGCAGGTGAAATTTTGAAAACGTGCTTTATGCTCTATTTTGAGCATATTTACTCGCTCCGTTCATGGAGCTAGCATATTGCTTATCGCGAGCGTTTGCAGGAAGCTAGAAACAAGTGTTGAGTGTAATTGTTTAGTTATAGTTTCATAAGAATGTATATTCGAGTCAGCTCGTGGAATAAAAAAAACGACTGTTGCTCAGTTGAAGGGTCCACGGAAAGAACATGCCTAGTCACCTTTTTTTTTTAAATTGAGATTTTAATCTCAAAATGTAAGCTCACAAAAAACTATGGCTTACCATTGAATTAAATAATCTGAAAACAATATAAAACTATTTTTTTATCTTTTAAATAAATGGTAACCATAGTAATTGTTCGTGATGACATACTTTCAAACCGCTATAACTCAAAAAGTTGCTTACTCGTAGGTGACTAGACACGTTCTTTCCGTGGACCCTTCAGTTTTTAATGTGGCGATCATAAAACGCCCAAAGTTCCACAAACGAATTTAGTATTTCCCACTAAATCCAATTTAAGCTGTAAGAAGTATATTGAATCTATCTGATCCTCGGACGGCGATCGCTGATTTTGCCTACAAAGTGCGCGTGGCAAAGGAAAGATTTTGTGAAGAACGACGAAATATTTTTGCTTTTATCAAATTTTTATCGTAGATTATAAAAAAGAACTTTATTTATAGTCCTTCAAAGCTTTAAATACAAGTGGATGTAAAGCATGGAATGGAGCAAGGAGATTAATTTTATCTTATTTTGTACCGAAAATTAATTGAATACTTAAATTTTATTATTAAGTATTTACTTTTTACTATGTGTAGGTACAAATGGACACCAACTGTGTTTTTAAATGTAAAAGAAAAACTACATTTTAATTTGTAACATAGTTATGATTACTTATGATACAAATTATTTTTTTAGTCTTTTACTTGTTAAAGGTATTTTAATCAATATTAATGTATTTTTAATATGTATAAGATACGATTACAAATACGTTAGGTAACTAGGTAACTGAAATGCACGATAATTTTAAATGATTATTTATAATAATATTACTTTTCGTTTTGGTTTGACTATATTAAAGATATTTTTTTGTGTTAAGTAAATATTTTTCGTAGTGTCTTTTAGCCAACACGTAAAAACTGATGAAGAGGTTTTTCAGTTTTTTTTTTATTTTATTTCCCTTGATGTGGCAGCTTTCTGCAAACCAATTGGCATTGGGCTCAAAAAAACAATGTTTTTTTTTTCATAAAATAAGCCAATTTAAGACATCCATTTGAAGGATTTTGGTTTTAGTTGAGTTTTATTTTTTTTAACCCGTTTACATAATAAGTTACCGGAATTATAACTAACCATAGTTGCCATGGCGTTAAACGCTACGTTTATCTTTGCCCGTCAAAATTATTTAAAAATAAACGTAGTGTCATCTGTCACCTGTCAGTGTTAGGATTAGGCGGTTTAGTTAAATAACGTTTATTTACGATGAACAAAGGTTAAACGTTATTTTGCAAATATACACACGATCATTTAGTATATTTTTACTAAAATGTGATAAAATGGTTTAATAAACCTATTCATCGAAATGGTTTTGGACTACATTGTAAAAAAGTGATCAATGCCAATTTATTGTTATTTTTTTTTACAAGATTTTAGTAAGGTTGCGCTGTTTGACGTTGTTTTTTGTTTGCTTCAAGTCATGCAAGTTAACTTTTCTTTATCACCAGTGGTCGAATTGACTTAAAATTTAATATAAATCAACAAAAAAAATACAGTCCGCTTTTTTGTTGCTGAATGTAGGTAGGTACCTAATGTAAAGTAAAATTAAGTAAAAATCTTTATTTGTAAACAAAGAATGCTACACATATAGTACATACACAAACTAATAAAATATCTTACAGTTGATCTCATATAAATTGCATCAACAACGCCTGAAGAAGAGTAATAGTTTTATTTAATCACGTTTTTAAGTTTGTTTTTTTTTTTAGAAAAAAAGAAATAGTAGCAAGTGATGTTAAAATAATGTAAGAAAAATATAAATTTATTTCGCTACTGTTTAGTTATAGGAATATTTATAATAGTGATTGAGTGAGAGGCTGGCGAGCCAGGCACGAGCACATTTCCACGCCGTATTATTAGTAAGGATCCCATGTCAGCCTAAGTCGGTCATTTGTAACAGAAATGCGACGTATACGTGGTGAGATTTCCAGAAATGAGTCTAACATATGGAAGTGTTTTTTCAAAGGCATGTAGGATGTTTTTCACATTTTGTGCCCCTAAGAATGTAAAAGTAACTTGTGCGAATAAATAACGTTGATGAAAAAATATCGTCGGTGCTTTATGCTGTCTCACAAATCAGCACAAAGTGGGGTTTCCCAGCCGCAGTAAAGTGCTTCGTTCTGACGTCTCTAATCTAAACTTCGGCTGTATTTCGGCATACGTTGTAAATTGGATGCTTGAGTGACAGATTTTTCGCGAAACTTTTTCAACTTAACAATGTGGTTACTCCTTTAGTCAAAGTTGTTTAGCGTGGGACTGACGAGCAGTACGAACGTCGGAAAAAATATTTTAACGGTTCTTTTGTAAATCAATAACATGTCTTTCTACCGCGTCACATAATATATACGATACAATGTAGTACAATATAAATATTATTAATTCAACACCACAAAGTCGCGCGATGTGTTTACAAATAAAATTTTGTTTAAAATTTCTTTTTTTTTGCGGACTGTACTTTTTGTTTATATCAAGTTTTAAGTGAATCCAACTACCAGAAGTGAACCAAAATTAGGTGCTTGCAAGATTTGAAGCAAACAAACAAATATGCGAAGAGAAGTTAATAAAAATTCTATAGTTGCGGGAAGCCAGTGGATGCAGATGACCTGCTGTGAATGTTTTCCTGCTTATGAGGAAATAATAGGCGTTTTTTCTTCAATGTGACCACTTTCACACAATCTTTAAGAAGAAAGGTATAGTTTACAGCAGGCAGCTGGCAAAATTAACATGACAATAATATATACTCAGCGGCACAAAATTTGGCCCACCCTTCATACAATATAACCGATTCTTGTCTTGTCTTGGGCCAAATTTGTTGCCGCTCAGTATACAATATACAAAATGATTATTATTTCGGATTAGCCGGAAACATGTCGGGCTAAACTCGATTTAAGACGTGAGTTATCCGGGTCAATATAGGTATTTAATATGAGTGAGTCTCACGGTACTTTCATGTTCAAAATATACAAAATCTGCTTTGAAACTATCAACTCCTGTTTTAAGTACTTAATTTAAACGACGATATTTTGTAGATCAGCTTAATTCCTTTTATTACTTTAGTTTATTTTCGAGAGACGAGCGCGAGAGCTCTAGCGTACAAGCCGAGGGCACTGCAAGCCCAAATCTTCCACTCCCAGTTTCACATAAAATACTTTGGCTGTGCTAATATTAAACACTAAATATTTAATCCGATTTGGTCGTTATTATTATTATATTGTTGTTCACCCCATAACTAACTACAGGTTAATACAATGTCAGCATACAATTTCGTTGCTGTTAGTTTTGAGACCCTGGGTCCTAGGCGTCCCGGCGCACACATAATTAAAGAAATGCCAAAGCGCCTGGTACGTATATTGTGGCCTGGTCGACACTAGGTAACTGGAGACCAAAGGGCTGGCAGCTATCTCTCTTAACAAATCACCATCGCCATTCAATGAGGGATTGCTGCCAGCATTTTGGGCACCATGCCACGGGGGCCTTTTTTAGATTTAATTAAGTTTTGAATTTACTACAGGAAATTAACCTTTTCTACTAGATTTTAGATAATCCTTGTACCAGCCTACAGTCGCGGGGCCAAGCAAAGGGGAACAAAGCGGAGGTTAAAATATAAAAGTATTGTGATTCATGTCCCGCTGAATATTCAAGAATATTCATGGCTCGTTAGCAAGCGGGTCGAGCGCATTTATGTAAAATATCCTCCCTATTAAATACTTAACAGGCTTTATATATTGAAATCAAAGGTATCTTTGAGCTTTTAAAAGGCACCTGCATAAATAAAAAGAGCTAAGTAACACCACATTTCTTGAATTAAAATTGATGGACGACTCATTACGTTACGTTCTCTTAGGTATTCCTACATAGCTACATTTATATAAACGGGTTGCTAGACCACGGTGAGATTAGGAATGGAACTGCTAATATTATGATTGAAAACGTTTGTGAAATGCTTCGATTTTGACTACTACTTGGATTTGGATAAAATTTTGCACACAGAAAGTTCATATTTAATAACCCGAAACATAGTTTTTAATTCTTAAAATTAAGATTTTCTAAACTGTGCATTACAACGCCCCGGGGTACCTTACGCGATAGGTACGCATGAGCCCCGATACGCGTTTTTAGAGCAAGGTATGTACGTTGATGTTCTTTTATACCTGCAATGCAAAACAATAACAACCTATAAAGAGAATGATAATATTGAAAAGATACGGAATCCCAGTTTTAAATAACAACGACAACGAAGTAAACTTTAGACTAAAAAAACACAAGTAGCTATAGAGTGAGAAATTGATGAAATACAATAGATTCAGCGTAGTTATTGATCACAATTTCAGATCGCCATTTATAAAATACGTAGGTACATAACGAGTAGTACAATCATATGTGTGTTTGCATTATTTAATCAAAACAAATGAAACGTTTTGACAGTTTGATATTAAAATTTCAATATTGATTGGCGTCCAAACCCGCAGCTTAGTCCAACCGTAGGCGGATACTGGGAAACAACAAGCGAAATCGTCAAATAAAAGTATTGGCAGAAAAAAGCGTTGACAATTTCCAAATTAGCACAACTGAGGACGTTATAAGGCGTTAATAAGTACCGCTGGTCGCTAGCCAAGGTCATGACAATCCCATTTGCTCTAATTAAGAAAATAAAAAGATAAGAGATACGTAACTGCTACTAAACTGGCAATGTTCCAAATGATAACAGGCCCACCGTAGATAGAGTCTTTACAGCGTATTGTGGCAAAAAAACACGTTTACGTTCTTGCTGAACGTAATGAAACGAACCAGCAGGTATCAAAATGAACACCGCCGGTGTGCCTACAAAGTAAAACAGTATTATTGGATTAAGTGCTTACACCGGAGTGGTCTGTATTTCGAAGTGCATTTTTCCTGTTGTCATGTACCTATATTCCTTTTTAAGTTAGCATCTGGTAATATATTTACGTTGACTATGATTTGCATGTTGTTTCAAAATAAAATCTCTAGTCTGAATGTATTGCAAATAGGTAGGTATGAGATGGGTAGGTACGAGTACGAGTATTATGAAAGTTAGACAAAAATAATAGTTTTTACAACTTTCCACTTCCCGAAAACTTTTTTTATAACGTCATTGATGAATCAAATTATGTAAAAATATAAAATATCAATTTTAATTATAATACCAACGTAAGTTTTGCTTAAGTTAACAAAAACGTCGACGTGTGTTAGATTAGATTATACATATTAGAAATTCTATTGAAATTCACTAGAGTTCACCGTGTGTTGATTTGTTAAGCAGTCAAGTGAATATTTATTTATTTGCGTATAGTTGCTGAATTTCAAAATAATATCACTTTTTAATGAAGTACATTATGATAAAATTGAACGATTCAAAGATATTATATAAATGTTACTCCAAATGCTGCCCGATAACTCAACCAAGCATTTACCACATCATTTATCATCGATGAACTTTAGTTACATAAGTTCTGTGCCAAAACGGTTCGGTGACAAACAAAGTTCCTTTATTACCTAATTAATTTTGTTTTAATAAAGACGGCGAAGTTTATTCGTCTGTGTACTCTCTAGTAAAAGAGTTCCCAACTTTGCTAAGATTTTGCAACGCGAGGCGGGTGCTTGTGCAGACTTCGATGCCTTTACAATATTTCCTTTTATTGATTTCTGAAACTACGCCATACGTACTAGTTTTCTGAGGATCGGATTATTACGTTCAAACTTCATTTCATGAATAGAATAACAACTTCGTGTAAAACGCCTTTGACGTCGAGGAGTATGAAGAATTCATCATCATCATCATCAGCCGGAAGACGTCTACTGCCAAATAAAGGCCTCTCCCTTAGAACGTCATCATGAACGATAAATCGGCATTTGCATCCACCGGTTGTCTGCAACTATTGCGATGTAGTTAGCCAAGTGGGAGGCCTGCTAACACTTCGTGGTCGCTACTCGAAGATCTTTCTCCCCCAAAAGTTTATTTACCACTTCATCTTGTTATTCTTCGAGCTATGTTGATGACTTTAGTTTTTTGAGTAAGAAGAAAGTCTTTAGACCTGAAATACTAACCTATATTTCAACCATTAGAAGTTCATGAAATTCCGCGTGACCTAAAACGTCAACGTCACGTAAAACGTCGTATTACTTAAACGTCAGAATTTACATAAATATTATTTATTGTCGAATTGATTAAATAGCTATAAAATCTATGACGTGTAGATAAGTATCGCTTGAATTAAAAACATCTAAAACTGTTATATTTATTATGAAAAGTGCTGCAATATATTAAGGCACACTTCAAAATACACAACTTGACTATTTACACCTGAAATATACAAGTGAAATGAATATTTATGAAATTAATTCACATCTCTGAACAAATTCGTGGCACATTTAACCGATAATAAAGCAACAAATTACTCTATTTTACCTAACACTGTGAACAAAACGAGTGCTATAATGAAATTCAGCATAATGATTACAGTATTTACAGTTGCCGAATCTAAATTAAATTCGTTGTTCAATGATAAAATCCGTCGATTGAAAACAGTCCTTTGAATTGTGCTGCATTTTCAGTAATGATCGGCTTTTGCCTAGCGTTATTTAAATTAGTAAACGGCAAGTTGAATCGCGTAATGAATGACATGCAGTAAAAGTCAGACTGATTGTCAGTGACGTTTTTATTTTTATTTTTAAAGAATGGTGCGAGTTGGATAACCTTCTCGTGAGCTTGACCATCTCCCTATTATCTATCGAAGTTCTATTGATGACGCGTCAAGAGTTTCTCTGTTTATTGCGTCGTGCTGCCAGATAATCACTGGGTGGTGAGTATCTTAGCCGCGTTATGAACAGAGAAAGAATTCGCCGCACCATTGAACGGACGGAGTAGTAGCCGTGCTCTTTTAGAGTTTGGCCAGTGCACCTTGGCCGACAACGATTAACTAATTGTTGACCAATTGGTTACCCGTTGGCGTTGGCTGGGGAGAGGTGGGAAAAGGGACCGAACGACGGCTAATTATTAGAAATCGGTACTTGATGGCGGTGTAATTTATAATATTTATTGTTTTCATGGAGCCGTAAATAAATTAAACTTGTGATCATATCCTTCAAATAAATAATCACAATAAGTCAAATTATTTTCACCAAATTGTGTGTTTGTTTGATACTGAACCGATTTGACATATTCGCACTATTGACACGCATAATTGTCACGTCAGCTTCTAACAAGGTAGCTCAGTAAGTACGCTCCGTTTTCCGAGTGACAGGCGCAATCTGTTTTCAAATAATTACTTCTGAAAGCCGAGACGGCTAGAATTAATTTCTTTGTTAGACGTCCAACAACATCGTTGCAGTAGGTACGCGTACGTGGCAAAGACTTCACGCCCGCTTGGCTCTTACCCTCTCACCCCTCTCGGGTAAAAGTAGGGGTAAAAGTTTCGTGCGTGCAAACCGACGAGTCCCATATGTAACAGATCTTTTCATCACCTTCGAGTGATCTTTGCTTGTTGAATATTACGATTGAGACTTATTGAGAAATGTGTCTCCGTTTTGTTTTTAATTTTAGATTTTGGGATAAACTTATCTACTTAACTAAATAATGGAATATTTAATTAGATACTTGAGTTATTTTATTTGTGATCATATAGACATAGTCGTTTTGTTGTTATTTATTTGTGCTGGTATTTCAAGGTACTACTTTTTCATTTCTTAAAGTACCTAACAAAATCAGTTTAAATTTTTAATATCGCCTTGTTTTCAATTCATGAATAAAATATTCTTTTCTTTAAAAATCCGTGACATCCCAAACAATGAAATAATTAAAGGCCGTGAAAGGGTAAGAACATAAATATTAAATGCAGACCTACAGAGGGACTGTTAAAAAGCTTTTTATAAAGACAAGTCATCCCTTTCTTGCGATAAATAAAGAATCATCATCGATGGAGGTTGGAAACTTAATTTGAATTCACAAACAGTAGAGCAACGTTCGAGTTGACTGGGGTAATTTTTCAGAGAGTCACAGAGCAGTCCTGTTACTTAGCGTCACCTTAAACCACTTTAAGCGGTGGGCTGTCTGAAATCATAATGTGGTTATTATTTCAGCGGAGCTCGCGCAGGGGCGCTGCCGTCGACATGGCAGCCATTTTCGTAGAATTATCGCTACTCGGGCCCACCACGACAGAATCGAGCGGCCCCTAAACTTGCAAGGCGCATTAACGGAAAAATATTTCGACGAGAAATAAATGCTAGTATTTATCGTCGGGGTGCCGCGGTGTTGTCGGTTGACTTTTTGTTCTAGCAGCACGTAAATAATTAATCGTATTTGTCTTCACGACTTGTGTGCAGTTATAGCAGTTCGTTTTTTTTTAAGAAACGAAAAGCTGGCAGATATTTTCAAAACGTTTTATTTATCTTGTCCTTTTGTGTCTAGTGTCATAAAATCTTTATTTCAGGAACTTTACTAATAATTAATTATATGTTCATAATTACCAATTGTAACATAAAGCTTTATCAATTTTTTTTGTAATTATCAATCTCCACGACATCCACTGTTGGACATAGCACGATCTGTATAGCGAACAAACTCATTTAATTTCAAAACAGCAGGATGCTCGTATCGGTTGTTTCAATTAAGATCTTAACGTCACAGTTAACACGCATTTGCTCCAAGTAACGTACCATTTAACTAATAAAACAAACGACAATCGCTGCAGTCTCGCACGACGCACTGCCAGGAAGAAATTCCTGATGTTTTAATCCAACTGTTTCTTCAGTTTAATTTAAATAGCTTAGAGAGGGAATCGAAAAAGAGAAGCGGGCAAGATTTACAGCCCCATAATGACAAAAGCAGAGGAGGGCGGGCCCGAGTGGCTGGCAGCACCTCGGCAACGAGCGCAGCGTCTTCGGGGCCATTACCATACCGCCTGTACCAAGGCCAAATTTGGGAGAAAAGAGTACAAATAAATTAAGTGTCTAAATGGGAAATTTTAGTACCTACGGTACAGTAAAAAGGGAATTATTTAGGTACTATCATTTTTCTAACAAAAGGTTAGGTCTGTTATATTTCAATATTTTTATTTTTTGGTTCTGACAGAATATCAGCGCTGTAGGCGTCTAACGCCTCAGCATTATGCTGAGTCAGCGGCCGTTTCACATTTACGGGGACACACAAAATCGTGTATTTTTATAATTGTATTTCTTTTATGTTTTATTTGTGTTTGCTGTTGTATTTTTTTTTGTTTTGATTTTGTTGTATTTGTGTGTCAATACAATACAATTATTCTTTATTGTACAACAGAAAACAGGTACACAGAAAATTACAAGGTAAGCAATAGGCGGCCTTATCGCTTAAGAGCGATCTCCCAGGCAACCTTTTTACAGAAAGAAGGAAGGACTAGTTTACAGCATCTACACATACACATTTTCGTACATAATATATACGAGTAATACACGTTTAAAATAAATATAGGCAATGGGATTAACAGCCGCATATAAATAAATTAATAAATATGTGTCTTTGTGAATGTGAAATGTCTTATTTTCTTTCTTTCTTTCTTGAAATAATTTAATGTGATGAAAAAAATCCTGGTGGCTGGTTAGTTAAACGTTAGTTAGTTATTCGTACATACTTAATAAAAGATAATGATAATAAAATAACATTCACGTGTTTAGTTGTTTTTTTTACTTAAGGTTTTGCTTTGTTTTTTTACAAAAAAATACTCATATTCTGATTGATTCTGCGACTCAAATCGTATTTTCTGTGTCTTTCATTTTCTATCCGATTTATTTGCGCCTAAGAAATTCCTACAATTTTTTTTCGTTTTTCTACAAAAAAACGACAAACTTCAGTTGATAATCCTATCCTATACATAATACAGCTGTATTTTCCTCGTATTTCAAATTACCATCGGAAAGTTATTGAATACTTATTGAATATTGCGGACCCATTTGCAATGTAAAGGATTTGTAAAAGATAAAAATAGGCACCAAATATATCGGCAAGTAAACTGTTTGCGGTAAAATAAGAAGTAATCCCTTACACAAATTGAATACATGATTTTGTTGGCTTACCAGGGCTGTTTGCGTTTACGTCCCCCACGTTTCTTCCTAACCATTCCGATTTCAATGAAATTGTATTCCATGATTCGAATAAAATTCAAATTCGCCAAGTGAGACGGCCGTACCCTGCTTGTAAAGCGAGATTCAATCAAGAAAGGATTCGACTGTGCTGGTTGTTGTCTCATTTAAATGAATAAATGGTCCGTTTCCCTCCCACATAATTATATTACAGTGTATACGGGGACAATAGAGGTCCTAGCAAATTGTTCCGTTTCAGCTCCGTACCTACGAACTCGGATATTTGTACCAAAACACGGAGTTGGCATTGGATGTTTCAATTAAATAATCAATTCGGTAGCGGGTTTTATAACTGGCCAAGCGAGTCTTATTGCTGCTTGTTTGAAGCTCAACAGTAAAAAAAAGCACCAGTGAAAATGTATACTTAAAGATATAAAGAATGTAATATAAAGTAGAAATATATTTCATAAATTTCATTCGTTTTATGGGTATGTGCACTCCTTTGCTATAATATTTTCCTACGTTTTATTTTACTATTTTGTCGGCATAATTGCTTTATTATATTCATGCAAAATTACAGCTTTGTAGCACTAATAGTCTCTGAGCTGATGGACAGACGAACTCACAAGCATTGCGAAACTATAAGGGTTCCTTTTTTGCCAATTTGGCTACTGAACCCTAAAAAGGGTCATTAACTTTCACCAGCCAATCTCACCTGAAAATTTAGAATTGTTCTTGCAAAGAAATTATTCCGATTGAAAACATTCGCAGTCATCGAGTTCGAGACAAAGTGCCTTTGTGTTAGTAACAAGACACAATGGTGGTTCCTCGAAAGTCCCTAGTTTCCTTTAACAAGCAGTTGGATGACAGCCAAAACAAAGAACGTTTTTTAAGCGAAGCGCATAACTACCGTCACATCGGGGACGCTTTTGTCCTGTTATTCAGACGATTTATTTCCCTTAAGTAGGTGTACGAATTGCGAATTTTATTGTGCTAAGGGTTCTTGAGTAGTCAGGTGAGTTGGAAGAATTTTAGGATATTAAGAGCACAATTTAGACTGCCTCTCAAAAGTTTAGTAAGAACTAGATTTGTTTCAATCGCAGCTGATTTTTCAAGCATTTATTTAGTCTCCAGAGTCCTTATTGTACTTTATAAATGACGAACTTAAAAACGAAATAAAAATCATGTGCTATATAAAGTCAGTAGTTTTTTTTATAAAATTATTTCCAAAATTACATAAAAAATAATGTTTTTTACGTAATAAGTATCTCAGAACTCTTTTATCTGTTACAAAAAGATAAGGCATAACTTTATTAACCGGCTGTAATAAAGGAGGTTCTCAATTCGGTTGCTTTAATTTATAAAGCGATTTGGAAAATTCTTTTTTCATTCGAAAGAATTGACTTTTCGTTTGTACCTTTACAAATTTGAAAAAAAAATCCAATTAAGATTGGTTTTTTGGAATCTTTTTGTATTTTTTATTTCAATTCCAAATTTTTTGTCACGGTCATCCCGTAAAACCCATACCGAAAATACAAACTGAAATATAGGTGCATAGAGAAATCACAAAAATAAGACTAGTGCTGGCAATCGAACCCAGGTCCTCGGCATTCCGTGCCACGTGCTATACCACTACACCACCACTGGACAAACAAATCCACCTCAAGTTTCGAGATCGGTTTTTTAATTATATTTACTGTTCTAAACTCAGTCGCAAATCTTCACTTGCATTTACTTATAAATATGAAAGAAGTGCCGTTTGAACATTAATAAGCATAATTTCAATATTTGCACTTGATTGCACTCAGAAGCAAATTAATACTGCCTTGCATAAATTCTGCTAAATTTGCCCGTGATTACCATGTCAAAGAGTTGCTTCCGCCAGGCGAAAATATAAACAGAGCTCATGTTAAAAGCATTTTATAGGCACATGTTCGTAAGTACGAAGAGAATTCTGCGTGTTGATTGGTTGTTATTTGCTTTTATCGGTGCTATATCCTATCGAAACCCCCTACGTACTGGTATAAATCGCCGGCTGACAAGCAAAACTTACTAAAATTTCTGTCACTGCTCTTCAAAAAGTCGTACCTAGTTAGTAATTTCATACTGAGATACGAGCTTTGTTGTAACTAGGTATTTGTTACTTAGTGACATTTGCTTGTCACCCGACGAAATATTACCCAACACAATTTCGAAATGTAGAGTACATTAAATTGCTTTTTCCATAGGTTAAATAATCATGAGAAGAGTCCTATTTTATGTAGGTAGTAACGTTATTGCTTAAAGGTCAACGAACAGCTTAAACAACAATATGATAGCAAAAATAGTGACACAGAGCCAATTACAGGATCATAAAGATAGTCCCAAGATATAAGTTTAAGCTTAACTTAAACGAGGTGACGCGCACTATATCTCACAAAGTACTCAAAAAAAAATTATAATTTTTAAAATGAAACATTATATAACACCCTTACCCTTTTGTTTATGAAAATTGAAAATGACCCGTATTAAAAGCTTAAGAATTTATAAAGGAAGAAGTAAGAATGGTATAATTGTCCTTTTTTTAGAACCACTCAGCGTTGCTAGTATCCGGCATTATGCGACGGGTTTTAATTATGTGGCGGCACAACGACCTTTTGGATTATTTACATTACACTTGAACTTTAAGTTTTATATTTAATTTTTACAATCAATATTGTATAATATACTACAAACTTCATTTATCCCACCAATATTATAAATGCGAAAGTTTGTAAGTCGGTTTGTTTTTTTGTTTGTTTGTTACTTCCATCACGTCTAATCTAAACCACTGAAGTGATTTAAAATTTGGAATGATAAAATTTAGGTGGGCATTGATGAATTAGGAATTAATAGAGTTAGCTTTATATTGGAGTTGTATCACGAATTGTTTCTTTTGAATTTGGATATAGATAGTTTGAGTCTCGGGGAAGGACATAGGATAGTTTTTTTCCGCTAAATTGCATGGTTCCCGCGGGATAGCGATAAACAAATTCTACGCGGACAGAGTCGTGGGTAACGACTAGTATAATGTATTGCTTTGTTGAGTTTGTTGAGTTTGCTTAAAACTACCAGCCTAGTTTTGTTTTTGTTACCTAGAGGAGACAGAGAGAGAGAGGGGGGGGGGAGATAGAGAGAGTTGATATGACTTTGTCCCATTAGGTGTCGAGACCCTTAGTCCGTAGGGTCCTAGCGCTTTAAACATTTTTAAAGAAATTTCGAAAATATTAGGGACAAAGAATTAGCCTAGGCTATTCAAAGAGGAAACGCTGCCAGCATCTTCGGGACCTTGCCTAAGGTATCCCACCCTTTATGTAATTTGTTTTAGTTTCTATTTTTATTTTACTGCCGTATCACCAAGTAACATAGTTTTAGTGCTAGTTTTAGTCTTAGTTTTAGATGGTTCTTATGGAGCCAAAATAAACCTTTCTTTCTTTCTTTCTAGATGTAAGTTTGTTAAGTATAGGACTGTTATATAATTGAATACACTACATATTGAAAAAAAATAAGGTTCCATGTAAATGGATTATGAGAATGTCATAACGAAACGAGCATACGGGTCACCTGATGGAAAGCAATACGAGGGGTATCACAGATGCGTTGCGGGCCCACTGAGAGACAGATTAGCGCGTTTTTTATAAATACCTAAGTGTACCGTTCCGGGAATGCTGTCCTAGACAGCTGGTTCCATATTTACCTACCATGTTTACATATTGATCTAACTACGTACCTTTATCGGTAAACAAACTTTAGCAGTTGAACTTAAAACAAAAACACGTCATATTTATCGCCAATTCAACGTCCGTTGTCCCAAAATTTGGGACAAAACGCAACAACCTAGTTTAGGAGCTAGGCTTGTAAGGGACCAGGCGAACCCGGCGGGCGGTTTTCGCAGCTTACAACTCGATTTCCATCGGCAAATCCAGGATCAAAAAGGTAAACTGTGTCTTGTTATTTATGAAGAAGTAGTGTTCGGGGTAAGTATAAATACACTGGATACTTGGAAGTATATAAATGGTAATGTTTGTATTGAGTTACAACTGAAAACATTTTGTTAACAATAATTGTATAAGTACCTATTGTACAAGATAGAGCTAAAATAGAATCGTAATTAATTGGTCTTCAGTTCAGATTGTTTTAAATAATGATTTAAGTTTATATTTAACTTACTTGCGTTACAACTTAGGGATCTTTAAAAAACGAGCCTACCAATTCCTTAAAGGGTCGGCAAAGCACCTGTGATTCCCCTCGTGTTGCGGGTGTCCATGGGCGACGGTGATCGCTCTCCATCAGGTGACCCGTCTGCTCGTTTGCCCCCTCGTTTAATATAAAAAAAAAACTTTTTGTATTAAATTGTTATATCGATTTTCAATCCATTTTCGGTGATTGAATTTGGTATGTTTGGTATGTTTGTAGAGATTCGATGACAAAAACTCGTCGGCTCAAAGTAGGTATGTTTTATAAACAATTTTTGATGTCAAACTTATTTGATCTTAAATATATTTCATCAACATTATTTTCATCCAGGTTGACAGCAAGGCACCCTTGGCATCGCCTCGACAAAACAATTGAAATAAAGTTTAGTATTATAACAAAGTGTCGTAAATTCTGGAATATTTTGACAGACTGACTTAACTGAACAGCACTGAAAATATTCTGCTGGTTTTTATTTAATTGTAGTTGGAAAATAAATGTGTGTCAAATACGTAACTAAATTTTGATTACAAAATTCTTATATTTATAAAACTTTTAATTTTTGAATCTAACCCAAACAAAACTTAAGGCTGTATATCAATTAATAAGCAGGACCTGTAGTTTTCATTAATGTATGTATTTCATAATATAAACCAGTTGGAGTTTCTATATACGCAAATAACAAAAGCAATTATGACATTTAACGCAACCCTAATGACGTTCATTTACAAATTGTTACCAAACAAGAGTAATTAGCAATTAAAATATTTCCGCCTGCCGTTATTTTAAAACCTCCCACAAATATGTTAAGAGGGGATTTTGCCACGCGTGTGGATCCCGGACCAAGATGCGTCGTTACGAGTATGACAGTCGACTCGTCTTCGCCAAAATGGCGGTGGTCGTCATTAAGGCAGAGTGCCCTCACATTTAGTTCCACGGCGCGTTAACAGCTACGGAAGGAAAACAGGCTAAAAGCCTCGCTGCAACTTGCAGATTAGCCACGCTTGCTGCATAAAACACGTAAGCACTAAGAGATTACTTTGTATGACGTAGGTAGGTATGTTTTTTAGGTTTCCGTACTCGATTGGTGACAAACTAAACCATGTTATTGTCGCTACGCTGTCCGTTTGTTCGTCTGTCTGTCACAACGCTGCATCTCAAGTTAAAGCCAAAGTCTTTATTCAATTTACGCTCTAATAAAAGCACAAATGAATATCAAAAAAATCTACCACTGGTTCAGGAAAACCTCCGTTAACGGTTGAGAAGAATCCGGAAAGAAACTCAACGAAGCATGAATTATAAAATATATTATTTAAACAGATTTACAATGTTTTTTAATGATTTGCATTACAAGAGCTATAGATAGACAGCTGAAATTTATACCTGTTTATTTCTATTCTCGTTACAATAAATTAAAAGTTAAGAAATTAAACGATTAAACATACAAACCTTAAACTCGGAATCATTGTAGAAACAAATGTATTGCGTATCAACAAATAATAAAAACTTATCAAGCGCAAATCAGTCATGTAAAAAAAAAACCTTTTCACTTCTCATGCTCGTAAAGTTCGTGTTTATGCTGGATCTAGGCGACATAAAATGACTTTCTATGTTCTAGTGCATAAAGTAAAATCTTCGTGTAAGACCAAGGCAATCAGGTGTAAACATTCACAAACAAAGAAGTTTAAACATATTTTTAATTATTTAAAAATTTGAAATAGACCAATAAAACTAAAAAAATATAATTAGAATAGTAATGCGTGAACAATAAAAAGTACATAGTAGTAGTAGTACACTTGTTTCCACTGTTGCTATTTCATGTCCTCGCCATCGAAGAGAAAAGCAGTGTAAAACTCGAGCATTAAACCTATTTTCCCCTCGACTTGTCTATCCACCCTCGCTGTACCGCTTCGTGTGGCTATATAAACGCCTCGGGTAAAATGCTCGTTTTATGCTCTTGTTATACAATCTACTATTCAATCTTCCGTCAGCGGCTGTATTTTTTTCCGTACAAAAACCACGAAAGAGTTGTATCAAAGGGCCTGTGTGCAAATAGCGGAACCATTTGCGTGCAATACCGACTCACACTTGACTAATTTTTGTACATTTGACATTTTCGCCGCGGGGACTCAGTGAACCGCACCGTCCTAGTTACCTACATGTCGTTAGCAGGTTTCAATTGTGTTCTGTTCATGCTATTCGGTGACCCGGGTCGCTGGGTGCGCGCAAGATATGAATAGAAATACACTTGCCTAACAGTCACGTAGCTGTACTGTATCACTATTAAAATAACGATGGCACGTATATGTGTTCAAATGAGTTACTTAATTTAACGTGCAACTTTGGGATGATGGAGTAAAATATATTTCAAGCTAATGTTTTGTTTTGAATGATAATGGAAGTTTCGTAAGGTTACCTGAAAGAGGTCGTTTTGTAACGATAAAGCCGCTCATTGCTTAAAATGTTCTGCATTTTTCTGTTTTAGATCTATTTATTAGAATTATAATATCGATATTGATGTTAAAATACCAACTATTTAATAATAATCTAACCAACAAAAAGTTGGAAAACCCTCGACTTTGTCACTTCAAAGTTCAATATCTCAAAAACAGCTAAACCGATGTTAATGAAACATGTCTAAGAACCATCCCTAGAAAACTTTATTTCGAATTAAAAAACCGCTTTCAAATCGGTCCACCCGTTTAAGAGCTACAGTGCTACAGACAGACACACAATGCACACACACAGACATACAGACACACAGACATACATAGCGGACAAACTCCTCTTTTTGCGTCGGAGGTTAAAAAGAGACTCAAGTAAAGACGTTACTTTGACAATGGCAAGGGACTGACGTATGATGTCATTCAGACAGATGGGCGTGCCTTCAGTCAATTTTCAACTTTGACGTCATACAAATAAAGCCATTTTTAGTATACCGCTACCCACGTTTACAGATTATGTAACAACTATTTTATATGTATGACCTCAAAGTTGAAAATTGACTGAAGGCACGCCCATTAGTCAAGTGTTAACTCCAAGTAATCATACTGTACAGCATGTCTACAGAAGCAGCCTGCACTCTTTTGACTAAAAAGTCCGAGATTTTTCTAAATTGTTTCTTAAGCGATAGGTACTGATATTCCATAAAGAGTCATCGTATAGAATTGAAATAACTTAATACCTACTTTTTTATGTGTTGCACCTAAAAATAGAAAAGAAAAAAAACCTAATCTAAAATCTAAATTAATTGACTCTACTAATACTAAAATAGAAGCTGAAGTAAAGCCTGAAGTTACAGAGCCTGCTATCTAGATTTTTATTAACAAAGCCAGTTTCCGTGTCCTATCCATCCTCATCTAACATTACTCCAAATACTATACAGAACATGATCCTACAGCAAAACAACGTAGCAAAAACACACAGCTAACACCATTTAATAATAGCATCGTTTATGAAGCTAATAAACCGTACACCATAAATACTACGAGGGACAAATGTTACAACTAAAAGCTAGAGCAACAAATAGGAATGAGTCCACTGGGTATAGCTGTCTCTGCGAACAAGACCTTTGGGTCCGATGCGGGAGATTTACCGCGGTCAAACTCAGATGCGCGTCCCCTGGGATGTCAAGGAACTTCCCACCTTCGATGTCAATTGCTGCTTTGACATGTAGGTATAATTTGTAATAAGGATGTGGTTAATCAATCAGTTAACTTAATTTATGCCCATAGGTCGTTATTGTCCCGCAAAACAGGTTGTTATGTAGAAAACGCGGGTGTTTTTTTCACAAATAGCTTAATTGCGACGTAAACGCCTTTTATGGTTTTTATATAGTTACCTATACATGGTGTACCTATTATCAAATGATTTGTTAACGGAGATAAAGTCGAGATGTGCTGTTTAGGGCCCAGAAGTATAAAATAAAACATAAATAGTAAACCTAAACGACTGAAGCGAGTGATTTATCCCAACTGTCAAGATGAATAACATTACCTACGACCATTTTTGAAAAATTTTAACTTAGCGTTTATTGATAAATAATTTCGAACGCTACTTGAGATCTCAAATCAATATAATATTGGTAAAAAATTACTAATCGTGTTTTCTGACTCAAAATTTACTAGAATATGTGATGAAAAATAATGTAACAATTTTATTGCCGTGTCATAAATAATTATTTCGTATGTAAATACAACATTGCTTTTTTAGCTCTACAAAGTTCATTGATACTATTATGATTCTCCACAAAATACCGCGTGAATCAATGAAGTTGTACGCTGGCGAACAGGGATTCTTGAACCACTTATTTACTACTGTTCTTAATTTGGCCGTGCAATACTATTCTGGTTTATTAATGACAATATTCACTACTAATATGTATAACTCGACTAAATACGGTAATTGACTACTCCTGAATTTGCCATGTCTTATATTAGTATTATTATGAAAATATAGGTACTTATACAGAAAGTGTTTAGCAAAGAGAAAACCTAAATCAGTTGAAAATTGGATTTATAGTGATTTTTTGAAAAATCTATATACCTGTCTCTTTCTCAAACGCTTTTCTCTATGCAGCAAGTATGGCGCTACTAGCGTGTGACGTCACATGCCAGTATGTCTTTCTCTGTCTAATCTTGGATTTCAAACCTTTATAACTTTGTTATTTGTAAAGGTAGCTTAAAATTTGTTTCTCTATTCGATAACAGGCATTGTAAAGTTTTAATTTATAATACATATAAAAAATAGTCAAATACCGTATTATGAACAGTGGTTCAACGATCCCGGTTTGTACATACATAATTATTATAGACTAAATGTTCTTTTCACTTTAGTTATGTTAAGGTGTATTTATAAAGTTTACGGTAAGTCTGCTACTGATGATATTGCGAGAGTTGCAGGCAACCTGAAGTTGGACGCGAGTAGCGAGTTATCATTAATTGTGGCATTCTAAGGCAGATACTTTGTTCAACAGTGGACGTTTTCACAACTGTACTCTGAGCAAAGAAATTCTTTGAATCTTTATACTAATGCTTACTCGTGGATTCGCACGCGTAAACCATTAGAAAGAAGAAGAAGAAATTTCGCGAATTTTAATTCCCATGGGAATTCCCAATATTTACAACTTGGTCTACGTTGACGTTGCTTTAAAAAAACCTGTGCAAAATTCCGTGACTCGTAGAGATTTCGAGATTTTATCCCAATTTCGTAAGAACATCGGGACAAGAAGTAGTGTATACATGTAGCGTGTTATTTCAGAAGTTCAGTTATCTATATTTTATAGAAAGTAATGCACATAATTACCAAAAATCTCACCTGCTTCGTTAAGAAACGCGAAATATTGTACGGTGTTTTTTAAACAACGCAAATGAGGACCAATTGCCCTGAGTTGAATAGGCCTGATTCAATAAATTGTTAAGACCATGATTGTGATTTTTTGGGGAATCCTCATAGGAATTGATTGAAATTTCGAAATTTTAACCCATTGCCCGACCTAATGCGTTCACATTTAAGCAAAGCCGCGGGTAAAGACTAGTATAATAAGATAATTAGAGCATCTAAGAAAGAACGCGCAAACATAAAATTGCCACAACTTTATTAGTTAACGTTTTCTAGCGCTCCTGGGAAATAGACCATTATCTCGGCTGCCGTTAAATCGAATTACCTTCGATAGCGCCTGTGTAAACAGGAAGAAAATGGCAATGCTGATGTTGATACTTATTTATTAACTAATAAGCCCGCGGCTTCGCTCGCGCAGAATTAGTACATACATATGTACCTACCAAAGCTAACATAGCTAAATTAAGATTGGTTTTTTGGAATCTTTTTGTATTTTTTATTTCAATTCCAAATTTTTACTTTTTTGGTATAGCACGCGGTACGGATTACCGAGGACCTGGGTTCGATTCCCAGTGATGGTCTTATTTTTCTGTTTTTCTGTGCATCTGTATTTCAGTTTGTATTTTCAACATAGCTAAAGCCTTTTTTGATCCCACGGAACCATACATTATTTCAGGATAAAAAAGCATATACCTATATCACCTGTATGCCAAATTTCATGCAAATCCGATCAGTAGTTTTTGCGTAAAGGTAACAAATATCCATCCGTACAAACTTTTTATTTAATTTCCAGAGATCAGTAGTTAAAAGAGTTACAAATATCCAAACATCCATCCGTACAAACTTTCGCGTTTATAATATTAAACTTAAGATTTTAATTATTGTACCAAAAGTCCCATCGTCATTCGTTATTCCCGTCCCATCGTCTGTATTTCCGGATAAATACAACCTTAGGCTCTTCAAGGGTAGAGTGAAAAGGCTGTTACTGAACTAGTGCGATACAACTTCGATATCTTTTGCACTTTTCATCAGGTGAATAGGGGTTAACCGCGAATCAGTGTCAGGTAAAAAACCGGGCAAGTGCGAGTCGGACTCGCGCACCGAGGGTTCCGTACACATTTATAGGTATGTAAGTAAACGGAAATCGTGTCTTGAAGATATTTCTCGCTTTTTCCGAGTGATTTAATACATCCTGTATGTGCAGAGCCCTACTCTTAAGCAAAATGTACGCAGTGTGGGATCAGATTATACTCGTATTGGTCAATGATATGTACTTACAGACAAAGATAAAAAAATCAAGATTTTCAGACTTTTCTAGTTGTTGCTGTTCATACCAAATTTCAAGATTCTGAGTTCACGAGGAGTACCCTGTAGGTTTTGATTCCCTTGCGAGTTTCGAAAATTTGCGGAAATTTGCAGCATGAACGGCTGCATCTTTTGATTGCGTTGGCTTATAAGTTTGTTTTTTTAACAGCTCCAAGGGACAGTAGACCTCAATATTTGATATAAATTTCAGCTTGATACCTCCACGCGTTCCCGAGAAAAAGGGTCTTGACAGACAGACAGACAGACGAACAGACGGACAAAAAGTCATCCTATAAGGGTTCCGTTTTTTCCTTCTGAGGTACGGAACCCTAAAAAAAGTAGATTAAACTGTAAAAAACTGGAACCCGCGTGGAAAACCTTCCGTACGTTCCTATACGAGTACATGGCGATTTCGTATGTTACTATAAACCATATCATAGACTTAAATTGTTATTGGTTTTCCTGTTATCTATTTATGTACATGTATATCTATTGAACTACTGCACTTGGACGGTTTTTTTAAACGTTAACCATGAAACGTTATCCATACCCATTTAAATCGGTTCAACGGGTTAAACGTCAAGACGTATCTAACAGACACATAAACAGAATTTACCCTTTGCAATTATAATATTAGTAATGAGGGATGTTCTAACTCGTCAATCAGTCAAAGATAGCGCGAAACAATTGGCAGCGGATACTAAAAAACCGATCGTAACTCATCTTTCTGTACAAATAAATCAACTCCATCAAATACTCATCCTTTTCTTAAGTCTCGTCGCATATTAAATATATTTTTGTTGTAATTTTATCCCGGAGATTATTATCACAGTTGGAAAGACCTTCCTTTCATATCGGACTACCCTCATCGCTCACAAAAGAGGTCCAAAGTTATATCTAATCAATCTGAAAGGACTGGGATTGGATTCGGTTGCTTCGTCAAAAGAACTTTAGTCGGGGACAGCGATAACTCATTTATTGATTTCGACGGCACTCACTGTTGCTGGAATCAATCTTAAGATTTTTATGTATACAAAATAAATTGTCTTTATCAAAAATCGCAAGCCAGTTCGATTACTAAAAGTAAGTAACTTCAACGTCCGAGATTTGATCCGCACAACGGCATTTTAACACCTTCGCGGACACATAGAACTTACATTGTTTGACACTACATTTTGTGTGGAATATTTGGAGTTGTGAGGTAAATCAGTTTCGTTACATACGACATAGAGAAGGTTCGACTTGTGACTGTGAACGCTGTACATGCCAAATGCTATTAATAGCAGTGTTCATAGGACGCGTTTTTATAACACGTATGTGACTCTCCCAGTGCTATAGCAGTAGAGTCTTTCGTTGACAAAGAAAATAAATCAGGCAGCTGTGTCGAAACAACTTTATTCCTAACGGGTTGGCTGTAACTTTTTCCATATCTAATCGTTTATATTATGACGTACATAATGATATAAAGTAGATATTAATAAAGAAGTTGTTAGATATGTATAGTCACACTTTTCTCACTCGTCCATTTAAGTGTATTTGTTGTGTTGTGTATTATAGAAGGACATAATTTCATTTGCGGCGAGCGGAAAAAAAAATTATCATCAAAATGTCAAACGATTATTTTTTATAAAATGTCTTTGAAAATGCAAATTAACTAATTTGGTAAAGAAATTTAATAACCAATCTTGTGAGGTAAATTAGTAGAACTTGGCAGCTCCAGGGGCCCCGAACGATTGAAAAGAAATTAAAGTACAATAACGGATCAATTAACCGATCGGAAAACAGATAAGTATTGGGGCGTGCTAAGTTGGTAGCCCTTTGCAGCTGCTTCTATTGTAGGTACCTTTAATTCTAGTCTTAAACATCCGTTACATAAAACGCTCACGTCAGTTCAGTTCATCGTTCTAGGTTTCTGTAATTCACAACAGATTGACGAATTTTATTTTAAACATTTAATTTTCATCGAGCTCGTCATTAGGTGAACTTACTTACTACCAGAACGCAGTGACCCAAAGTGGGTCTAGGCCTCCAACACTGGATTAAGCCAGTCTTTGCGATCTTGTGCCAGCTCTTGCCAGCCTTCGACCCCGAGGTCCAAAAGGTCTTTCAGGACTTTGTCCCTCTAGCGGTACCTGGGACGATCAATCGGCCTACGTCCACTCGGTCATCCCAAGTTATGCTCTTTTGACGGCTCGATCCTCTCCCAACCTTTCTACGTACTCGAGTACCAGAGTCTGGACGCCTTGGTCTCTCTTATAACATTGTGCTTAGATATCGAGTCCTCAAATTCCCTATTCTTTCTTATCCTCTAGCTACCGTCCTCTCTCTGAGTCGGCCCCAAAATCTACGTGAAGGTACACGATAATTCTTTCGTGATTCTTGTCACAATGATGGACTGAACTGGTATCCGAATTAGCATATAACCGATGTCTTGGTTGGTTGTCTTAGTTGTGTCATACATAGAGGGGTCTGTCTACACGGCACAGGTTAATTAATGTCCACCTTCCACTGCGAGCGAAATGAACTCTGCACAAAATGTTTTAACTTGCAGCGATTAACTTCATAGAAGTTCGGTGGAAGTACTTCTAAACAGCCGATAGTTGTACATCAAACTGAATCCGTAAGGAGTCTACTCCGCTCGAAGTGAAAGATAGGCATTACGGTCGCTTGCTAATGGCCTAAAAAGGAAAGAAGTAAATAAGTATTAAGCCAAAACGTTTACAAAACATGCTTTAAAGGTAAACCTGCATGATGGCAAGACGGTTTGTAACAAAGCCCAGACATGGTTAGGTTATGGTCATCATTTACACGTCACGTTGTTCTATTTTAGTGATCTAGTGCTAAACTTCCAGCTCCATCATCAAATCAACTTGATGGTACCAAGTTATTTTATTGTTATCAGAGCTACACATTTTATACTACAATTAATGATTTTATCATGCTGGGACGTTTAAAAACAGGTCCGCATTGGCTATTTATTACTTCAAAATGCGAATCTACTGTGTTAAAAATGTAATTAGGCTGTTAAATACTTGTGATGTAAGGATGTAACTCAATAAACAACATTGTAGATCTGTTTGAAATACGCCAAAATTCGTCTGGAACAGACGCGTAGGCCTGATGACTAAGATCTGTTTAAAAAAAATATGCTTCGTTGAGTTTCTTGCCGGGTTCTTCTCAACAGATAAATAAGTGCTTGTTATATCCTAAATTGAAAAAGATATTTTGACTTTGACTTTGATTTAATTTCAAATAGTAATGAAAACGAATGAAACGCTTCTTCAATAACATAATGACAGAAAAGGTTTGCTATCTTCAACTCTTACTAACTAAGGATAGCGATTACTAATTTAAATGGCTATCTATTTCAAATCGGTAGAGCTCTAATGAGACAACGTCCATATAACAGTAGCAATCATTTAGTTAATAGTCGGTTCTAACACGGTAATTGAACTGGCTACCATCAAATTAACATCATAATTCACAATGAGTGTTCAAAATAATCGCAGAACTAATAAAACAAGGAGATATCGATAAACCTCTGATATAAAACTACTGCAAGATCTAGACATAACTATTAAAATGAAAATAAAAATAAAACAGTACTTTCGTTTGATCCGGTCAAGATCAACTTGATGAAGAAAAAAACCCAGCTTTATCATGATTATAAATAAATGAAATGGAGGCTACTTTAATAGACTTTTAAAGTATTAATCGATATTGTCTGTAAGTGGTATCCACCACACTTGACAATAAATGAAAAGAAGATCGATGGAAGGGCAACAAAAATGTACCTCTTACAAGGTTTACTTGGACGAAGTACTTAATAGGTATGCATAACGTAACGTAATTTACGCAAGTATTGCAGCATGCAGAAACTTGTTGTTTTTAAATATAAATGCTCCCGTTTGTGAGACACTCACAAAGAATATCAAAGAATATAAGAAGACCGCAGAACGATTTTTTTATTTTCCGTGCCTATACAGCCCGTACAGGCACTGTAAAAGCCAATAATCAAATTCCTATTGTTAAAATATAATATGAAAAGCGAGATCAGAGACGTCAGGAGCGATTTTAACCTGATACGTCTTAAATATCAGGCTAGGATGGCACTACGCCTTCCAATCATCCTATCCTCTTATTCTGTAATGAGAGATTGCCTTGATATAATATAATACACGTAAGCTCACATAACGAATCCATTAGTAGTTTAATTGAATGTCAATATTAATAGAAATTGATGATAGATGTGAAATACTATACTTACGTCATGGGTTCTCAAGTAGAAGCAATTTAGGAATAGCTTGCTTAAAGGGAAATTTCGTCACTACTTTGAAAAAATCTCGTATCTCAAATCAATACGTCAACAAAATTGAATGGTCCTAAAGTGCACTCAGAAAAATTATCCATTTTGAGATACGAGTTTTTTAAAGTAGTGACGATTTCCCTTTTTAAACCGACTTCAAAAAAGGAGGAGGTTCTGTGTTTCAATTGAATGTTTGTATTTCTTTTAATGTATGTTCACCGATTACTCAGTCAATTGTGGACCGATTTTCAAAATTATTTTTTTATTCGAAAGAGTACTCTTTTGAGGTGGTCCCATTGTCACCAAGTCAAGATCTGATGATGGGATTCTAAGGAAATTGAGGGCTAACCTCAAATTTTATAGGCACACCTATGGCGATTTTGGCATTTTTAGCATTAAGATAAGCATTTACATTCAGAAAGTATAATTTGGTAAACTGGACCTGATGAAGAAGACCGTAGATGACCAATTGAACTCGTCAAAGCTAAGTTATGCTCGCTCGTCTATAAACGATCATGATTAATATACCTAGTTTAGCGACTAAGAAGAACTGATCTGATGCTGAAGCCGGAAGGTAGGCAACGGAACTCTGTTATAAAACAACTAAATAAGCCGTGTTTGGGCTTCATGGAATCGTTGTGAGATGTACTTTGGCTATGAATCACTAAAAAGTGAGAAATAAAGATTTTTTTAACAAAAAAGTAAAAAAAATAAGGAAATGTTACTGACTACAAAACCCTTGAAAATATTTTTCTAGGTACCTACTAGCTCGAAGTGACTCAGCACGACCCAGCAGGAGGGATTGAAACCCATAGTATGTAGGTGATGTAGACGACTATGTTCCACTCCTGCTGGCTCGTGCTGAGTCACCGATTTCGAGCTAGTAGGTACCTAGAAAAATATTTTCAAGGGTTTTGTAGTCGGTTACATTTTTTGTTATTCTAATATTAAGCAGTATGGAGTGCCCCTTTCAGCTTTCATCAGTTTGCTTAAATTGTTTACTCGCAATCAGTGATGACAAGTATTGTAAAGGTTGTATTGTGCATTAAGGACTAAAAGTTCTTAGTGTTGACTAAAATACTAAAACTATTAAAATTCTAAAATGTTTTACTTTGAGCTTTTTATTGCAAGTTCAATAGAACACACATATACATTCGACCCTTTATTTTCGGCTTGCCGTGGCATTATGCTGAGTGGGGACCTATTTAGTGTCATGTATGTCTTTATCTGTTCTATGTTTGTTTTATGGCATTAAACAAATGTATTTTATTTCTTTCTTTTTATTTTAATATCTTGGCAGCCCAGAATCAACTGCGCAAATCAGATTTTAAAATGTATTCTATTGAACTTGAAGTATAAGATTTACTTAAAGTAAAACGTTTTGTAATCTTAAATAGTAATTTTTAACAGTAAGGACCTTCAGGCCTTACAGTACAGTGTTACATTAGCTCTACCTATACAAAATTCACGGTTCTCTCACTCTATAAGACTAACAAAAACGTTCACTCTGCGCTGCTGCTATACATGACACTTCACTATTCCAGTCTAAGATCCCAAATGGATCCGGACGGATCTCCACACAAAGCATCCGCATAACGACCAAAGTACTAGATGTCTAAACCCAAAAGCTCTCGTTCCGTCACGGAACGTTACTAAATACGAAATAGGTTGCAAACTTACACAAGTAGTATAGAAAGGGTCCGTGATGATTCGCTCCCTAATGGACATACACTCAATTAGGTTTTATTGCCGCCGCGCCGTTCAATTTAGCGCCTACCGCGACCGAGCCCGAGTGCTTCTCTATATATTTTTTATTGACATCGGAAAGGGGAGACGATGATTTCTTTTTCAGTCACATAAATGACCTGTTTTTAGGGTTCCGGAGCCAAAATGGCAAAAACGGAACTCTTACAGTTTCGCCATGTCTATCTGTCTGTCTGTCCGTCCGCGGCTTTGCTCAGGGACTATCAATGCTAGAAAGCTGTAATTTTGCACAGATATATAAATAAACTATGCCGACAAAATGGTAGAATTAAAAATTAAAAAAAAATATGTTTTAGGGTACCTCCCATAGACGTAAAGTGGGGGTGTTTTTTTTTTTTCAACCAACCCTATAGTGTGGGGTATTGTTGGATAGGTCTTTCAAAACCATTAGGGGGTTGCTGAAACGATTTTTCGATTCAGTAATTTGTTTGCGAAATATTCGACTTTAAAGTGCAAATTTTCTTTAAAATCGGGCGATTTCCTATAAGTAAATATTTTCCATTACCAGAGAAAGCTCCTGTTTAAATTAAAAATCAATTTTGTACATAAAAAATCAAAAAAAGCAGACTTGCAAGCCCGGGTCCTAATACGTTGATAGGTCATAGTTCAAAACATTATATTAGAATGTCTTTTTTTGACTCTTGTTTTTTTATTTTCGTTGCCAATTATGACTGGCCTTGCACAATATCGCACAACCCCCCGGTTGGTTGGGTTGGTTGGTTGGGGCTGTTTTGCTCAAAAAAGGGCCTATTTGTAAGAAAATAATGATTGGAGGCAGCCGAGATCAAAGAAATTTTCCGCTCCGTTATTGCGGAGTTCCACGGTCCCTGATATAACTCATTCGCTGACGAATACAAAATCAAAGCGCGTCACCTTGATTCCATTCATAGGAACTTATTCACTTAAAATGCAATTTTCAGTGCTCCAAATGCAGAAAGTTATTTCACAAATTCGCGCTCGATTGGTTCAGTACTTACGGCACAATGCCGGGACGAAACTTGCGGAAGTACTCTTTGGGAAACTTTTCAATCGTATTTGCGATAGACTTCGTTACAACCATCTCAAATCTGAGGAAATAAAACAAGGAAAAGTGGCGGTATCGAATCATAACTGAGTGACACTAATTCTTTAATGAAGAGGTTTTGTGATGTCGAAGTGGACTGAAAAGGAGTTTAGAGAACTCGTTATCTCAGTAGATTTGGATGATAAATAATTGATTGATATAGTTAACTACAACCATTGATTGATATTGAAAACCAGCAACCGTAAACTATCACCAACTTTGATACACCGTTTTATGATTGAGTTTATCGCCTTTTAAACTTTACTATCCAAAGATAGTGTGTTAGTTTTGGTTATTTAAAATTTTCAATTAGATACTTACCTCTGTTTTCAATACTGCTTAACTATATTGTGGTGTACAATAAAGAGTCATTGAATTGTATTGTTACTTTCATCACACTTGCACGCAGGCCCAAAGCAGATTGAGAACTTCATTGAACTTCTTCGCAGGTGTTTGCAGGTTTATTCAAGATGTTTTCCTCCACCGTAAAGCTCGTGGTAAATTTCAAATGAATTTTCGCTTAAATTCCGAAGAAGTCAGAGGTGCGAGTCAAGATCGAACCCCAGATCTCCTGCTTGAACGGTCAAACCACTAGGCTGCCATAGCTATTTAATAATAGTTCACCAATTTTCCACACTATAGTGCTTCTTTATCTTCAAACTTGCAAGCAATTTGTTATACGGTGTGGATAAAAAAAGGTTCTTTCGCAGATTCATCGTGGAAGGAAAACACTCGGGATTAAAGGTCAATAAACAAGTGTAACTCGGTAACCGAGTTAATCTTGTTAATTCTCTCTCGTATAATGAGAAGTCCAGCTTACGTGGCTTATAGAACAGGTATAATTACAAAAGGGTTGCTAGCAAATGTGCTTTTAAACTTACTCTATCCTAGCCATGGTAATTTGTTTTCCCTAGAGTGTTTTGACAGGATTTTATTTAACCTTGTGGAGTGGAGGGAAAAGAGTAATGAAGGTAATACCTGGGTGTAACTGTGGCAAGCTGTATTAAAGGTCTGTTTGACCTTTTTAGGTTTTTGTACGTCAAAAGGAAAAAACGGAACCCTTATAAGGATTTGTTGTCCGTCTCTCAAGATCTTTTTTCTCAGGAACGCGTGATACCTAGTTGAAATTAATATCAAATACACCTGACCTCTTGAAGCAGTAAAAAATAAAGTTTCAAAGTTCACGCAATCAAAAGACAGTTATTCAAAAACCGGCCAAGAGCCTGTCGGACACGCCAAAAATAGGGTTCCGTAGCCATTACGAAAAAAATTAGTAATGTTTTTCTAAGGATTTTATACGGAATCTTCCAAGTTTAGGTATATTTTATACATTAGGCTGCTATTTACTCTTAAACTACTAATAATTCTCAAGCAAACTTAGCCGTTATAGTTTTCCTTGAAAATTTGATATACTTACTACCATCCTGAATTTTTTCAAATTTTTCCACCCACCGGTTTAGATTTTAGAGGGGGGACGCTCGATTTACACGAAAATTACATTAAAGTTATCGTCTTAGCAAACCCCTAATTTTTAAAGGACCTATCCAACGATACCCCACACTATAGGGTTGGATGAGAAAATAATCACTCCCACTTTGCGTCTATGGGAGGTACCCTAAAAAAAATATTTAGAATTTTTTATTGTACCATTTTGTCGGCATAGTTTACATATTATATATCCATGCAAAATTACAAATTACTTTCTAGCATTGATAGTCCCTGAGCAAAGCCGCGGACGGACAGACAGACAGACAGACAGACATGGCGAAACTATAAGGGTTCCGTTTTTGCCATTTTGGCTCCGGAACCCTAAAAAAGTGTTCCCATACAAATTGCCGTAACCGAAAATCCTATAGCGATGGGTCCTATAGATGTATAAGGGCCAGTGTTTTTTTTTTTAATTTTGTGTTTTGTGAAAGAAAGAAAGAAAGAAAATACATTTATTCACAACACAAGGCAATAATATTATTAGGTACAAAAAAAACAACACAAAGGTATGTGTGTCATTGCGGTTGTGAATCGGTTGTGCGTTATAGGTACCTATCTATAAGCTATATTATATATATTTGGAGAGTCGATTAAAAAAACATTGTTATTCAATTATTTTTCGAGTTATTATTGAAGTAAAATGGCCGAACTAGACGCAATTTTAACGTAAAAGGGCTAAGCGTACGTTTGATACTTTTACGCGGTAAATCCTGTGCGGTTTTTTTTATTTCCCCGAGTATCTTGCGTAACGTATTTTTTACCAAAGGTTTTAAAGTTGAACGCGTATATGAGCCAAAGTACCACATAGATCTTTTTACTGTCTTTTTTGAACACATCAATATAATAATAATAATATTTTATTAAAATTTATTCATTGTGATTGAAGAACAGGGTACCTAGGTACTATTCGCTAGTGTGCCAAATTTTAGAAGTCTCGGATACACCATCTCTGAGTTACGACAGTTTCTGACTTTTAAAGCCCGTCCTGTAAAGTAAGGATTTTACACTTAAGCCCATGTACTTAGAACCCATCGATAGGGTCTTCCCTTTGTCCTAGAAACTTGAATTATGGTATGAAGCAAGGTAGCTTATATGTATTGTACAATCAATAAGAAAATTCTAAAAATCATTTTTTTATGAAAAAAAAAACACATTAAAATTTTCGATTTTTAAAATATTCTGATTTAGGTATTATTAATTGACACGAAAAACTTTACTGTTTTTCGGTTTTTATAAACAAGTTTAAAAATATCCTAAATTTCTTAAAGGTGGGCATCAGGTACTACTACATATCAAATAAAACCAACCATTTTAAATAACTAAATACACCAAAACAATATTTTTCAATCTCTTATAAGTTCCTAACCTAAAATTCAGTTCATCATACTTAAGAACACACACAGATACTCAAACAAAACCTAAAATATAGATAAAATATAAAACGCAAACCTGATTGTGATTTATTTCGGACCGGTTCTGGTGTGCAAATTGAGTTATCATTAAAGCGCTCTCGAACTCCGAGGCAGATTCCATTATCAAATAAAATATTTTTGAATATTTTTACAATTTACTGTTAAATGAATTCGAGAGAGATATCTCGCGAGGCACCACTGTCACGCGGAGAAAAGGTTTCAGCTCTTTTTTATTACAATTTATAGTTAAATCTTAATTTTTTGCTTGCTCTAACGTAAGATTTAGTATCTGTTAAAAAAATATTTTGAATAATAATTTGTTTTGTTCACTGTACTTTTTATAGACTGTACTTGTATTGTCATCCAACCTATATAATGGATTTCTAATTTGAATTTAATCTAATAATGTTATTAATTTGAATTAAATACCTCTCCTAGTTACAGTCTGACGTATCATTAAATAAACTTCGTGCGTGGAAGGTTTCGAGAAATAAATTGTTATTAAGAATATCTATACCCTACTTATAGGAGCCCCAGACTAAAGTAAGTATCTTATAACAATACTAGCAGATGTACTCATCATCCTTAAAGTTGGACCAGCGAATCCGGAAAAAAAAGGAGCATGTGGGTAAAAATTTCACAGATTCAAAAATATCGGTCACAAATACGTAACAGGCGTTACAGGCGTAATACATACAAAAACGCGCAAACACCATTCGAAGTATTGATACAAATTAAAACAGAATTATGCTAGTATGTTCACATCTTGGAATATCATAAACAAATATTTTGAGTTTACGACATACGACATACCTTTTATTTCCTTGAGCTAAGATTCATCAACATGGTACTGAGGCGTTATTACCTAACACACTTGGAATCACAATCATTTTCGCCACTTCTTTCCGTCACATGGTGTAAGACGAGGTCAGAAAGAGATGGTGAATGCAATCTCTGATTCAATAAAATGTCCAATTGAAACCTTCTTAAGTATGAGATGTTTCCGACGTTATAACTTTATACATACATACATACATAAAATCACGCCTCTTTCCCAAACGGGGAAGGCAGAGAATACTCCTTCCACTTGCTACGATTCTGGCATACAACTCTCGCTTCCTCTACATTCATCAATTATAACTTTATAACACAGCATAATAGAGGACGTTGCGTAAGGTTTCGGTCTCAGGTAATTGAACTCTAAAAACGAATGGGAAATAAGGAGTTGCGGCGCGTGTGCTATCTGCGGTATAGAGGAGAGCAGGGTTGCTTGAGTAGTGTCTCTAGGACCCTTCACTCCCGTGGCCCCTCTAGCACGTGTCTGTATGAAGGACTCCTTTATGTTATCCATACATTTAATACACTAATAATTCTATCATTCGTGTTGTCTATCCATAATAATATTATAAATGCGAAAGTGTGTTTGTGTCTTTCACGTCGAAACGGAGCGACGGATCGACGTGATTTTTGGCATAGAGATAGTTTATTATAGGCCCGGAATAATGCACAGTTCCCGAGAGAACAGCGCGCGATAACAAGAATGTGTTGTTGTTGCGAATAAATGTATTTTATTTCTTTATTTTTCTTTCAAATTATTTGCAAACAATTCACTCTGTACCGTCACTTTTTAACGACATAGTTGCCTGCAAAAAGTTCCCGTCAAAAGGCACAAGACGCATTTTTAAACGGCAAAAAAGTCTGTAGATTCTGTTCTAAATGGTTGTCTGGAAGAGATCGTAACTAAGCAATAATACTGTTTATTATCTACCCAGCTTTTTATCTTTATTAACCTATGTGAAATCAATACTAATTTGTAGTGTTCCATAAATAATATTTGTATTTTGTATATTTAGGTCTGTGTGAGGTACTGGAAACTGTCTTCATATCTGCTTGCACCATTAAGTAAGCAATATAAGCATGTAAATATCCCTAATATACTATATACTTTAAATTTGAAAACAGCTCTGTACTTATATTTGTATGTAACCGTTTGATATTTAAGTTATAGAATCAATTCAAATGAAATTTGGTATAGAGATGAAAATGAAAATGTAAATAACTTTTATCACACTTGCTCGTAAACAGTGTCGTAACATGCAGGCTGGTTGCAACCCCCCAAATAAAACCCTCGACCTTAATGTGCTTGTCATGAAACCCGTGATCCCGTGAATTTTCTTGTCATGAAGCCCAAGGTCGGTAAATGAGTCAGTGTCCGTACTGATACTGCTGCGCGCGCTGCTGCAGGACCACATGCACACGCACGTTGCGGCGCATGCTGCGGGAGGGGGAGGGCAGCGCTGCCAAGAGCGCAGCCTAAGGGATCGCCAATATTTGGAACAGTTATATATTTTTTCTTTTAGAAAAATAAAAATTTACTCGCAAATGTGATGAAAAACATTGTATATCGGGTCAATATATTTAATATGAGTGGGTCTCACGGTAGTTAATTTCGTATTTTATACGGAATCTTCCAAGTTTAGGTATATTTTATACCTTAGGCTGCTATTTACTCTTAAACTACTAATAATTCTCAAGCAAACTTAGCCGTTATAGTTCCTTGAAATTTTGATATACTTACTACCATCCTGAATTTTTTCAAATTTTTTCACCCACCGGTTTAGATTTTAGAAGGGGGGACGCTCGATTTTCATGAAAATATGCATTTTAAAGTTGAATATTTCGCAAACAAATCACTGAATCGAAAAATCGTCATAGCAAACCCCTAATGGTTTTAAAAAACCTATCCAACGGTACCAAACACTATAGGGTTGGATGAGAAAAATAAAATCACCCCCACTTTACGTCTATAGGTACTCTAAAAAAAATTTTTTTAGAATTTTTTATTGTACCATTTTGTCGGCATAGTTTACATATTTATTCGTGCAAAATTACAGCTTTCTAGCATTGATAGTCCCGGAGCAAAGCCGCGGACGGACGGACAGACAGACAGACATGGCGAAACTATAAGGGTTCCGTTTATGCCATTTTGGCTCCGGAACCCTAAAAAGACATGAGGTATACTTGTGGAAGTATGTTTGCGATCTCGAAATAAAAGTAGGATTAATATAATTTGCTAAATGTTTTTGTGGGCAAAAAATGGATAGGACAGCTAGTTCTTTCAGAAAACGCATTTTATCGAAATTACAAACACCCAGATACTAACAATAAATGAACCAACTTTCATATAAAATTGAATTCACCCACGCAATACCCATCCTCTCAGTAATTAAGAACAATACACACAATATCTATCCTGAGATTACCCCAGACAAATAAACCAACTAATAATAAGTCTCAAAACCAAACAACTCTGATTGCTTACCAATAGATAAACACACCGTATTTCATTTCATTCCATACAATCATTTTGTATGAGGATATGAAGCTGAAGTCCCACCGATATTTAAATTCAGACAAATCAAAGACAAGAATGTGCAGAAAAGTATGGATGTTTGTTTTTCTTTCAAGCTAAAACTCATAGAGAATCCTAAATCTTATTTTGCGCATACATTTCATTACGATGCGTACTGTGAAAATTCTATAGATCAGTCAGGAATCGTTTACTATGGATTATTCAATAAAAAAATTGGAAACGAATAAACACGCTTACCTAAGAACTGTAACAATCTATAAGCATAATAAATAAATAAATATCACGGGGCAATTCACAAGAATTGACCTAGTCCCAAAGTAAGCTTAGCAAAGCTTGTGATATGGGTACTAAGCAACGGATAAATATAATTATATAGATAGATACATACTTAAATACATATTAAACACCCAAGACCCGAGAACAAACATTCGTATTTTTCATACAAATATCTGCCCCGACACGGGAATCGAACCCGGGACCTCAAGCTTCGTAGTCAGGTTCTCTAACCACTAGGCCATCTGGTCGTCGATAATATCTCCTAACATCTCATTCCTTAATCTAATTAGGTACCTAACAATGCTCTTCCATAGCTTTATAAAAACATTCAATTAGTTTTGGAGCAAAAACCGAACTGAAGACGAAGTAGCTGACTCGAATGGTTAATATTAAATTTGCCTAACAGCAAATATTAACGCTTGGTAGCTCAGAGAGCAAAGATTTGAAATACCTTTTGAAATCAGGAATATAAATAATTCTGCCGAATTTAGTGTATTATCGACTGGCAAGGTTATTTTGTGAGGAAATGATTTGATTAAGAAAGTGCTATGCTTCGTTTAATTTAAGGTTTGAATTAACGGTCAAATTGTAATACGCGTTTCTCGGTATTTCGAACACAAATGGACTAAAAATACCTACGTATATATTTATTAGCGGTATTTATTATATTTTTAGTATAGAAGTTAACACAATTTTAAATAGTTTCGTTGTTTCATTTCAAAACGTGTGCAAATTTTACGGTCAAGATTCAAATGTTAAAATAAATGGAGTACCTATAATACAAGTGGTGCTACGAATTGCAGAATTAAAATTAAGGCATTTCACATCATATAATAAGATACTTTTTATGGGTCGTTAACAAGCGATTCCCTAGATAGAAATCGCCAAGTAGGGGTTTAGAGGAAGTTTTCGTTTCCGTGCCTCTAAGATATGGAATGATCTTCCTCCCCCGCTGCGAACCAACATGTCTTTCCCAGTCTTCAAGGAAAAAATTAGGAGGATGCTAATTTCAGTGCAAATTGGAACGTAGATGGAAATGGATGCTACCCCAAAAAATCCACAAGAACCCGCTAGGAATGTAAATGCCATCTCTTAGAACAGAATTGCCAGATCTCCCATTTTTCTTCTTTTTAAACCTCCCTTACGTGTTAAAATTGCAATTTTTTTAATGTTTTTTTTTTATATATAAATACTTTTGCGTGTTTGCCCTTCCCGTATTACTGACTGTGTAAAACGTGCCGCGAGACGGGCGCAGGCTGAAAATCAGCGCCGCCGGTCGTCGACCGGCAGCATGTGAATGCTGAGCTTGAGCCTATTGCCACATATTTGTAACGTGTATGTTGTTTTTATTTTTGTCTTTTGTTATGGTCATTGTATTTTTCTTTTAATGTGGCAATAAATGTCTTTTTTTTTATAAGTAATATCTTCCTATTTATGCATTGCAAGGATGCAAAATGTATATAACCAAACTTTGAAATATCCATGACTACCGATTTGATTTAGGCCGTATGTCGCCTGTCAGTCAGTATGACACAAAACTGTTTATAGGTGTAGATAAGAAGAAATATAACCTTTCTTTTATTTAGCACTTTACGCGAATGGAATGCGTTTTATTTCTATTTTACGGCTTTTTCTATGTCTGAAAGGGAATCGTTAATCAAAATTTCTTCGATAATAAAAGGTAACGTCCTAAAAGGGTAAATTGGGTTCAACGTACGTTAAATTGGACCGCAAATGAACTGGGTTCTGTCATTGTTCATTAAACAATTTGTGATTAAACAAATTGTCAACAAAAATTCTGATTTATTGAGTTACTTTCACAAACAAACCACTTTTTAAAACGATTCTAAATATTTTTACTAGAGATCTCGTGGGACATATTGAAAAAATTAGGTACTAAATTAAACCTATTCCTAAATATTATTCTACAATCAGGGCTCACATGCAGATATATAAGGGAACTGTATTCCAACATTTAAACCAGATAAGTAAAGTAGAAAAATAGTAATAAAAAACACAAGCAATAAAGTACATACTTAGGTACCTACCTATATACTAATAATTACCAATATTGGATCACGCTTTAAATGTGAAATAGTAACAAAATTACGCTAAATGAACCAACGCTAAGTTGACAGACAGAGCGGAGCGGAGCTTCTACTTTTTATGGTTTCTTCTCTTCACACTTTACAGCTAAACCTATCATAAATAACCTACCTACCTACTGTATGCTACCTAGCATAAACTTAACCTTTTTTTAAACTAACCTGTAAAAGTAGGATCTTAGAATTAAGGTAATTAGTATTTTAGATCTAATCGTACTCGTAGTTATTTATCTTGGTAGTAATACGCGTTAATTTACTTGCTTACATTCAGTGAACATTGAATTTTACCACGTTCGTCTTTGTTCTCGATTTTTTGATATTTGATACATCTACGCCTGTCTGGAACAAGGATAAGATGTCACCCCAAAATAACACTGCAGCGCTCTGTTGAAAGGAAAACCTACCCCTGGGCATGAACTGGCAAGAGCTGGGGGTCCAAACCGGAATAAATGCATGCTGACGGTCCAATAATCCCATCTCGACCTGGTATTTAACAATAACAAGTGTTATTATTATTTTTCATTTTTATCTCTTTTAATATTCTTAATTGTCAATAAAAGTAAAATAACAAGTGTTATACAATTTTCACTTTTGACATTAATAAAAATTAAAAAAATATTGCAAAATAAGCGCAATGTTGACCATTAAACTTTCAACGGTAAATGAAACGGAATATAGTCTGCTACGTAGCAGGGGTGTCAGCCGCCCGAGGCAAAAGAATATTTTGCCGCCGTCTTGGTTAGGTATTTCAATTTATCTCACTAATATAATAAATGCGAAAGTTTGTAAGTCTGTTTGTTTATTTGCTTGTTTGTTACTTCATCATGTCTAAACCGCTGAACCGATTTAGACGGAATTCGGTATATAGATAGTTTGAGTCGCGGAGAAGGACATAGGATAGTTTTTGTCCCGGAAAATTTCAAACGGGATAGTGAAAACCGAATTCTACGCTGACGTAGTCGCGGGTAACGGTTAGTTAGATTATAATTTGAAATGGCTCTAATGTTTACAAGATAATTATTAGGTATCATTTGTAATTTGGCAACACCCTAAAAGTAAAAATAAAGGTGCGTAAAACACACAGATCGTCCTCATTCTGTGTCGTATGTTACTAAATACACTACGGTTAGTGTATCTGGTAAACAAACAACGCATTTTCTCGACGACCTGTGTTAGATTCCTAGCCCTAGTCATATTTCAGTGTTTCTGTATGTGTATCTATTTTATCAGCCAATAAACCATTCTTATTCTTATTTTTTCTTATAATTAAGATAAGACAAACGACGTTCGTTCTAATAATTAAGTACATCTCAATGGCCCTTTTCAATTTTGATAAAATAAATGAAACCTGGCTAAACGAATAAAGTAAAAAATACATAAAAAGCCTAATCTATTAGATTTTATTCATCCCCAACAAAATTTACTTTGGCTACCTTTTCTATTTCGTTACAGAATTGCTTTTCATTACACCTACAAAAACTACAGTGAAACAAAAAGACAACTAAGTGTCTCTGCCTCGAATCGTTTTCAACCACATTTTTGCACCCAATTCTCTCACAATGTCCCATTGATAATGCGGCATTTTAATTTGAACACAGGAAATTTAGTCGCACAGTGTATTTTCGTGGTGAAAGCAGGTGTGGCGAGCCGAGCTCCAGTAATTAACGAAACAAAGGATTCCCACTACCTTAGTTCTAATTGATGTTATTGTCTACATAATTTTCAGGACGCTGCGGCTACTTGGAGGGTAATCTTTAAAGTGGCAATGTAAGTCTAGGGCCCACTTTATTAAAGGAGCCTTGTTCCTAATACAATACACGTGCTATCTCTTCCAAAACTCGTATAAGACGTGGAACTCTTGAATAAGCTGTACGCTTTGATAAACTGAGCTTTAGTAATGTATTAATAATATAATATATTATAATATCTTCGGATTTTCTCACTCGAGAATGTAATTAATTTAAGACAACTATCTCACTAATATTATAAATGCAAAAGTCAGTTAGTTTTCTTTGCTTGTTACGTTGTACGTCTAAACTTCTGGACCGATTTAAGGTGCGGCCAAAAAAGCCTTGACAGACAGACAGACAGACGGACAAAAGGTGATCCTATAAGGGTTCCTTTTTTACCCGACTGCCCGAAGGAGGTTTATTTCGGGTTCGATTCTCAGCGCTGGTCTCTTTTTCTGGTTTTTCTGTGTGTGGTATTATCGATATGTAATTGTTTTGTGACATTTGTGCCTAATATAAAATTCTAACGTCATCCATCATATGACCAAATAAGTGAAACAACTAATATCGTTATACCTTCCTGCCTATACCGTGGTTAATGCAAAAAATATTCTGATTCTGATTTTGAACGCATCATAAAAAAATATAATGAAGTGAAACAAAATAATAAAATATTTCACGCTAATGCCTTCTAAATTCCTCACCATAAACTACGCAATAAAATCTCATGTAGGCCCAACATTATGTGCCACAGGATGACAAACGGCACTCAGGCCCTTACATTTTTGTAGACCCACTATTTGCATAGATAGGAAACATTGTGATTAATTAGGAGTCGTTTCACTGAGAAATGAGCCCTACGTCTGACCACTTCATTCTCCTTTGACAAGATTAATGGTATAGCGTCACGCAACCAATGTTACTATCTGTCTGAGCTGTTTAGTTAATATTAAATAAACATTTCGCAGTCCAGATTCCATCATGCGAACTACTAGCATAAAGCAAGCATAAGGTTGTAATGACAAGAGACGGAAGCATGTGCATTCCTCTCTAGAAAGAATTAAGACTCAACTCACTGATTACGTTTGTTATGGTACCTATGATAAAGTGTTGACTTTCGCAATAAAAGGCGTTGATATTTTCTAAATTGCAATAAAATCGATATTATCCATCTACGGCCCTAATAGTCACATTTTATTATGTAGTAAAAAAATAGACTTACCTTTTATTTTCCTTATAAAATTAATTAGTACGCAATGTATCACTACGTGATACTACTTTGTTTTTGTTCAAAACGTCGCACTTCTTGTTAACGTGACAGCTGTCACAGAACGCTTCTCTCTCGTATCAAATTATTGTACGCATTGCATTGCATTATCCGCAGTAGAACTAAGGTTACCGACATAGCCCGAAGAATTGCGAAACTGAAGTGGCAATGGGCGTGCACATTGCTCGCAGGACTGATGGCCGATGGGGTCAAAAGGTTCTCGAATGGCGTCCGTGGACCGGGAGACGAGCTGTCGGTAGGCCTCCGACAAGATAGAGCGACGACCTGGTTAAGATTGCGGGATCGCGGTGGATGCGAAAAGCACAAGACCGGTCTGAGTGGAGAGCCTTGGGGGAGGCCTATGTCCAGCAGTGGACGTCTTTCGGCTGACATGATGATGATTACATTGCTGCTCGAAAATATTTCAAAATTAATTACGCTCTTGTAGTTAAATTTAAATAAAAAAAATGTTTTGATATCGGTTCACAGCACTTAAATCTTCGTCTAGTTACAGTTTGAGGTAGTATCAAAAATACACGCATGCAAAATCTGACATTTGAATGCGATCGCGAACGTCAGAAACGTTAGGAAAAACGGCCTCTGGTCGTCAAACTAGTTGTCAAAGGCGCTGGGACATCAAACTCAGCGATTTGCGATAGTGCGTGTTTCATATTCGTTGTGGCTGTTTTCTAAATATGCTGTGAGTTTAATGGAATCGTGACTAATTTTGACATGTTGTGCGCTACAGGTATACAATAAAGAACACCTCTCTAGAAGTTGCAGAAAAAACAATGGGAGGATAAATAAAAATAACTTAATTGGTGATTCAGTGTCTCCACAAAACACAGATAGTTCAGAAGGCAATCTATCTAATCTCCTTATGTACTTCACTTTTCATACCTACGCTCGGCGGTCGCTCTAAGGTTGTCAACAATGGCTTATACACAAAAAACTATCGTGGTAGTGGCACTCGTATCTAGTTGTTTGATTTATTGTTGAAAATGAAACGGGAAGAACGGAAATATAAATTAATAATAACTAAAATATATTTTTTTAATTTTAATGTCATTGTTATATTACAAATTTGTCACAGAAAATATTTTGCGACGATTTCGACATTGGCGAAATGCACGATTATAAATGCGAAAGTGTGTGTGTTTGTATGTTTGCCCGTCTTTCACGTCGAAACGGAGTGACGAATCGACGTGATTTTTGCATAGTGATAGTTTATAGGCCAGAGAGTGACATAGGGTACTTTTTATCCCGGAAAAATTCACAGTTCCCGAGGGAACAGCGTGCGATAACCGAATTCCAAAAAACTTATCCTACAAAACAAAACAATAAAACTGCCAACTATTACAATACAAAAGTTTACAGAACAGAAACAAACAAAATTTTACGTTTGTCAATTGTCACTTTCGTTTAATATGAATTTAAACAACCATCCACTGAACAGTTTTAATAACTTTTTTTTTGTTGCGCCATTATTGCACAAAAAAGTTCACAGACGCGTGTCTCAAGCGCATGGCACTCCCGCTCGCACTGGTCCCAACCGTGCCGAGATATCGTGTCCGTGAGCAGTGTCTACGTGTGCGTTGGCTCGAGCGCACTTGTATGGAGATTGACTTCTGAACTATCTGTGTTTTGTGGTTTCTCAAATTCGAGTTTTTCGATTTTAGTCAATGCGAACATGAGTCGACGTTCATAAATAATATTGATAAACCCTGACTTGGTATAATGCCTTCGAGTAAATGGGTCAGGTTAACATATCTGTTAATAAAATAATAATATCTAAAATTGATTATGAAAAGGTTCCACCCTAACATACAGTTTCCTGGACAGTACGTGCGTGATTAAAATGAAAAAAAAATGTATTTTTTGTGTGAATTCACTATTCTCTGTGTCAGTACGTTATCTTATCTCTGTAAGGCCTGTGCAGTCAAATAATACAAATTCAACGAGGCTACTTCTACTAACATTAGGTATAAATGGAAACATTTGTGCACGTGATTCCTTGTTTTTAAGATTTCTCAAGCCAATTCCTTTTTGAAATTTAAGGAGGGAGGGACTTATATATACCAAAAAATCCCAACAAATATTCAATATTAGGCTCTTAAACCCTAAACTTGGCAACATGAGACAAGTACCTATACTTAATTCAAGCCTCGTTCGATTCTTGTAGAGCAAACCAAAATAACTCAAAAAAAATACAAAAAGATGACCTTAAATTATGTAGGTATCTTAATAGATACGCTGCCAAGTTTAGGGTTATACATAGATACATACAAATTTAATTTGATTAAGCGGTTCCAACAAGGTTTAAGCATAAAGATGAAATTGATAGACATACAGACAGAGTTACTTTTGCATAGTATTAGTAGCTGCTTCCATCCGAGGCAACTCTCCGAGACCTCCGTCTATGGGGGATACAGTGGACATCCTATGGCTGATATGATGATGATGATGATGAATATTAGTAAGGATAAGGGTAATAAATAAATGTTGTGCCCTAAACTAATTAATAGGTATCAAATAAATAATACGTATCGCATCAGATCCATCCATTTCAGAGATGGATGCTTCTACGCAACTAATTTAACATTATTATCGCCATCGTAGGTACAAGTATTATGTGCAATCTAGTGAGTCAGAAAATACATTAGGCGAATCAGTCCCGCGGCGCGACCTCTGACAGGGGATCGCCTCTGAGGCTCCAACTGACAGTTCAAATTATTATTTTCGTGTCGCAGTTTGTCCATTGGAATAAAAACGTATCCAATCCAGCCGGAGGCCTACGGATGCGAGAAAATCATATTTAAATCTGTAACATGACATAGGTAGCTCTTATAATATCTTTTAAAGCATACTTTTAGTTGGATTGGAGCTTGAGAATAACAGAAATAGTTGCGACACATTTTTGCCTTAAATAAATTCTGGGTTCTATTTTTGAACACGGTGGGATAAGTGCTGTGTCACCGTGCTTACAAAGGGACAGGGGTAAATCTGATTATGCCATAAGATGTTTCAGACGATCAGTTTATTTGTTGCAAGCTTTTGCTTAACTTGCAACGTACGAACGTTAACGTAGCAACGAAGGTACGAGTACGAACCTATGTAAGTTTGTAAGTTGTGGTTTAAAAATTTGCAAATAATTTTTCGTTTACTTTCTGGACTCCGATTTAGTTGAAATGGGCCATCCAACATACAACAAAAAGGTGTCAGCAAAAATAAGCTTGTAGCGAGGCCTTGGGTTGTAGTTAACACGCAGGCCCACCGTGGATTGAGAACGTCACACACACCATTGAATTACTTTACAGGACTTACACGATATTTTCTGGAACTAGCTGACTCGGTCGGAAGATATTTTTTACATTATACAATTGTACTTCTTCTACTTATGGCATTTTTAGTACCTACTTTATTAAGTACGCTGCGACTCACGAAAATCAATGCCTCAACTTTCTTTGTCATTACCTCCAACGCCAAACACGCTCTTTTCATATGAATTAAATTCCATTCACAGGCGACATAATTTATGTTGTACACCTACGTCACGTCAAACATCAACAATGGCGTCAATCAGCCAGGGCTTAAACGAAATTGATAACCCCGTCCAGAATAAAGTACTATTTTGTATCATAGGTTTGGATTAACATGATATTCTTGTAGGTAACAATAAAACCGCAATCATGTGGGAGCTAGCGAGCGTCACTGATTACGACATTTCAGAAAATTTAATTATAATGAAATCACATTTGACATACATACCCACATACATACATACATACTTACTTACAAACATACATACTTACATACATACATACATACATACGCTCGAAAAACATAACCCTCCTTCGGGCATTCGGGTAAAAATATGCAAGTTAAAGTGGCAACGGGCATGCATGCTACATCGCTCGAAGAACAGATAACCGTTGGGGGAGAAAGGTCTTCTAGTGCAACAGTTTCCCACAGGATTCCACGGGATTGGGATAACAAAGTCTTGAAATTTAGCACTGTTGTTTTTAATGCCACGTCAATGCCAACTACGAGTATGATATAATTCTTGAGAATTCCCATTACAATTTTGCGGAATTTCGAAATTTCTATTCAATCACTGGATCAAATTTAAAGTCTAGTGTAAATATATTATTATTATTAATAGAGTGCTAATCCTACTAATATTATAACTGCTAAAATTTGTGTGTGTGTGTGTGTGTGTGTGTGTGTGTGTGTGTGAGTGTCTCTATGTTTGTTACTCCTACACGCTAAAACAGCCGGACGGATTTGGATGAAGTTTTGTATGTAGATAACTGGACGTTGTCTGAAATAACACATAGGCTACTTTTTATCCGGATATTTCCACGTGATAGGGATAAAATCTCAAGATTTCAACCACTTTAGAATCATGAATTTTGGCACTGGTTATATACAATGTTAATGAAATCCACGATATATTTTGTGGGAATTTAATAAATCACGGAATTTCAATTCAACTGTTGGTTTTGATGGTTTAACGCGTGCGAACCCACGAGTAAACACTAGTCAAAGATAATCGCCTTTTAGTTTCCGGACGGTTACCCTTAGCTGTCCACAAGTGGCTCAGCTGTGGCCTAAGACCTAGATGATTGAGCACTCCACTCCCACGGGCCATTAAATAGTGGCCATACGTTACCACAATGCATTACAGCGTTGTGACTCGGCAGAACATTGTTATTAATTACTATGCCTCTACCGTAATATTGTGCGGTTACATCACGGTAGTTCTGTGGCAAATTTGTTGGAATTTTGCACCGCTGTTTCACAAAAATATTGCAGAGAAATGGCCGATTTCTTAAATAATATCTATCTCGAAACTTAGTAAAGTTATGACTGAAAATTGATTTTTTTTATCAACATACATACAAGTTCTACTCGTATAGGTAGGAATAATATTATGTAAGTAAGTACATAGGTTAATGATAATACTTACTTTGGTTATCGTAATTCAACTGATGTCTTTTTTGTCTTGACAGTATAATTTTTTTGTTAAAAATGTCATTTTGAACACAAGCTTTTTTGCTGACTGTGCTTGCATTGTCATCTAATCAAATTTCAAGTCGATGCCATTAACTATTGAGGAGTTCCATCCTGCGGAGACGATCTGGGCTTAACTATCAGTATGTCACTGCCAGATTGTTGTACTGTCACGAGATTTACATAAGTATACCAAATTTCAAGTCAATCCGACCACTAAAAATGGGTCAAATTTAACTTCCAAGATTTGACCCATACACCGACATACATGTATATATTGCAAGTTAAATAAAAGCTTCTGAAAGAAAAATTCCACAACGAAAACAAAACAAATAAATACGTCGTGTATTTAATTAAACGAAACAAGTAAAATCTTGAGTTTAACTAAGCTTCCTAAGATTTTTAAATGGGATTTCGCAGTTGAACGAAGCCCTCCCACGCTTCTTGAGTTCGCTTATTCTCGGCAACTCCTTGTCAACCCGTCTGCGAGTTTCCTAAGTTGTCTAGGGTTATCGATACTTTAGTTCCGGGTATTTCGGCTTAGATCAACTTTGCTCGAGCTTACCACTAAAATAAATTAAGATTGATTTTTGGAGTCTTTTTGCATTTTTTATTTCAACTCTAAATTTTGTTACTTTTACGGTCATCCCGTAAAACCTATATCGAAAATACAAACTGCAACATAGATGCACAGAAAAAGCAGAAAAATAGACCAGCGTTGGGAATCGAACCCAGGTCCTCGGCATTCCGTGCCACGTGCTATACCGCTACACCACCACTGCTCCAGTGGGTCCTGGGTTCGATTCCCAGCGCTGGTCTATTTTTCTGGTTCTTCTGTGCATCTATGTTTCAGTTTGTGTTTTCACTAAAATAAACCCGTCGATTGTAGAAGGGTAGAAATAAAAAGCGATGGATTCCCAATAGATAGTATATAGGTAAGGTAGACATCTAGATCCACTCCTGCTGGTTCGTGCTGAGGCACTGACTTCAAACTGGTAGAAAAATATTTTTATGGTTTTCGAATTAGGTTAAATTTTTTGTTATATTTTTTCTGGTCAGAGATCGCCCAAGACCGGGTAGAGTGGAGGACATGGGGGGAGGCCTTTGTCCAGCAGTGGGACACCTCTAAAGGCTTCTAAATAATAATAATAATATTTTTTCTCGCTTTTTTAGTGTAATTACTCGTAGACTAAGTTTATAATAGTTCAATATCAACTGCTCGTTACGTTTCAACAAAATAACTATTTCTTTTTCCGATGCATAGACGTTAATTGAGGAGTCCTCCTGATGCTGCACCCAATAAATTATGATTCATCATCCCAGCCCATTCTATTTACGTCCCACTGCTGGGTACAGGCCTTCTCTAATAATGAGAGGGCTTGGGCCGTAGTCCCCACGGATCAAATTATGATTAACTGCGGTTAAATAGTTAATTTTAGTCTGAATAAATATGTACCAATTTTCTATACTTAAAACTCCAAAATATGATAAATCAAACTAGTTAGATTATGTTTGCTGTTGCGAATTGTCTACCCGCTGCAGTTCAAGTCGTAGAAAGGTAATAATGTTTGATCCAAGCAGTCAAAATACTCGAATATTGACCTAAAAAGGCGTAACAGGTTGTCCAGTTTCTGTAGGAAATCAGCTTGCCATTACCTATATACTGTGTAGAAATCTCGAAGCAAGTGGCGGCCGTGACCACTGTGGTTTGCCGCCGCCTCAAAGCGCCTGCTACTACTAACGCTGCCAACACTGTGTTGACCGAAACCCAAGTCTCAATTTCAATACTATCATAAACTAATTAGGTGTCAATTGTAATAGTTAATTAATTAAGTGCACCTCTATGTACTTCTAGCATAAAAGTATTAGGGCGTATTCATTCTGATAAATTTATTTATATATTCAACATTTTACTGCCTTTATTGGTAAACTAATACGTATAAGGTATGTAGATACGTGAAATTTAATAGTTATTTATGCAACTGTATCGTAATAAGGGTCCTTAAAACACGAGTGTGGTTTTATGAAACGAGGCGTAGCCGAGTTTCATAATAGGGTCATATGAGTGTTTTAAGGCCTAATTACATACAGTTGTATACAATATTTTATCTACATCCATATATTAAATCCTCTATTATATTGTGTTCCGCGAACCATTGAGAATAACCTGCATTAACGAGAACTGAATAGAATAGAATAGAATAGAAACGTTTATTCGCTAATTCGCAAATTACATACAACTGGGTAGGTATGTATCTGCCCCCACGCCACGAGCTGCGCCCGCGACGACCTGCTGCTGCTTGTGCGGGCGGCGCGGCGCGCCCCGGTGCTGTAGTGATGTATGAAATCTCATTACGATACAGATATCTGTATCTGTATGTTTTTGAACGCATAATGGAGGATTTACTATATGGGTGTAGATAAAAACATTAACACCAACCTAACACACTAACATTAACCTATTACATACGACATTTTCACGTTTTGTAGTAGTGTTTGTAGTTTTGTGTGTTTGTTTAATATGGTATAACCTTGCTAATCGAATACCACCCGCTTTAAGCGACCTGATTAACTTGATATTTGATTCGAACGTGTGCATGTGAATTTAAATGATAAAATAAGTTAAGTGAGCAAAAAAAGGTTAAATTAGAAATGTTTTTTCATAGTGATCTACTAATTTGACTTCAAATCACGATCACAAAGTCAACAAACCGATCGAAGTATTTAAAAACTTGGCTTGCCCTGAAAAACCTCGCCGTCCGGTGTCAGGGAACTGCTGGCATTGTTTCAGTGGCCATCAAAGTTTTCTCATTTAGAGCGATCTGTTACACTACAAGGCCAGAGTGGTTACAAGGGATAGATTAATATTATAGCCCCCTATCAATACTGGGGAACTATGCGCCCACGCCGCTTTGTTATTGTTTTACTTTGCTCTCAAGAATTAGGAAGTTCGCAGGGTAACATTCAGTATGAACTTTAGTTTGATTAGAATTAGAATTAGGGTGATTCATTAATCAAGAAACTGAGTACGTATATTACAAGTCTTTTCTAATGGCAAGCAATGACCACCACCCATCAGCAACCACATTATACGGGTAAGGCCGCGAATTTTAACCAATGTGACATAGAAATAACATAAAATAAATACGTGACGTTACCATAAAACGTAACGTAAATTTTTATAAAGCTAGATCAAACTGGTAAAAATTCTCATTAGATAACGTATGTATGAAAAAAAAATACATGTCATATAATAAAGTGAAGTTTTTATTTTTACTAGAACTTTCTGACGATACTGATCCTAAATCTGTCCTATATGAGATCTATAGAGCTAAACATGAGAATGTGGAAGTAAAAGTACCCTCTAATTGACGAACATCTTTCCAAAAGTGTCTCTTTACATGCCTCTCTAACACTGAAAATAAGGTGCACATTTATAAGCACAACGAATTTGGATAAGTGGTTTTTTTTTATTCGACTGGATGGCAAACGAGCAAATGAGTAAGAGATCACCACCGCCATAAAAATCTGCAACGCCAGGGGTATTGCAGACGCGTTGCCAACCTAGAGGTCTAAGATGGGATACCTCACGTGCCAGTAATTTCACCGGCTGTCTTACTCTCTCACGCCGAAACACAACAGTGCAAGCACTGCTGCTTCACGGCAGGATTAGCGAGGAAGATGGTGGTAGCAATCCGGGCGGACCTTGCACAAGGTCCTACCACCTAGTTGTGAGCATGCTTGTGACTTCGACTGTACAAGCTATTAATACCTCAAAGAAATGGCCAAAACCTAAATCACAGGTTTTACCAATTTAGGAAGTAGTATCTTAGTTAAGTGGACAATGTAAAAAGATGTTTTTGGAAATAAATTATTATGATTTTTAAGTTTAGGTAACAAATGAACTAAGTAGGTAAGTGAATCTCTCCGTTTGTCTCTCACTTTAAATACGCTATGCATGTGTAAGCAGGACGTGAACACAGAACTCTCCACTACAGATTAAAATTTATTTAACTTCAAATATCCATCTAACTAACTTACTGTGCGTGCAGTCATTGGAAACCTAATAATAAACTGGTGTAAGTTAGAATTTTTCTGTGTGAACTTCCCTTTACCACATTTTTCGTTACGTTATGTAAAAAATACGTAGCATTTTGTAAAAATGTAACGTAATCGTAACGAAAGTGTAACGTATTTTATACAAAAAATCGTTTATCATGGTGAATAACGACATTTTGAACATTATAATACATGCCACCTACATGGAAAAGATTACCCTATCTTATAAAAAAACAACTAGTTAAAAATAATCACTACTTACCCTTAAAATCGAACAAGCACTTTCGACGTTTTTTCGAAAAAAAATCTCCGCGTCACTTTTGATGGCTGTTTGTCAACAAACTGATGAGATTTATTTATCTCATCGATGTTGCCCTATTAGAGTATTAGTTGCCAGTGTACAAAAACAAATTTCTACCGAAATTGGCGTAAAAGGTAGCTTAATTAAGCGCCACCAAAGTATTCGTAACGAAAACGTGGAATTTTGGCACGTGAAAAGAAATAAATATAAAACATGAAAATTATTTGATTATCATGATTCCGCAATCGGTAGGACTATCGTTATATCATTAAATTTTGTTTAAACAAAATCATGATCATGAGAAGTTAAATAGCATGAAAATAATAAGGTATTAAGTACTTGTGGTAAAAAAAAATAGTCAATTTTCGTTACGTTTTGGACGGTAATATATTTTTATTATTTTTTAAAAGGGTTTAAATCAATTATCTCACTTGCGACCTTGAGAGTTTATATCGTGTCATATAATAAAAAAAAAATTAAACCTCTAGGTGTTATCAGTTTTTTTTTATCAGCGTTCCAAATTTGAAACGTCCAAATTGGTCAAAATTCGCGGCCTTACCCATACTTCTTTTTTTAGTATGATAAATATCTCTTCACTAAACACTGTCTGTTTATCTATATTTTCATAATAATATATTATAGGAGAAAAAAAGGGTGCGTGAGGGATAGAGCCGTGGTGGCCTAGTGGTTTGACCTATCGCCTCTCAAGCAGAGGGTCGTGGGTTCGAACCCGGCTCGCACCTCTGAGTTTTTCGAAATTTATGTGCGGAATTACATTTGAAATTTACCACGAGCTTTGCGGTGAAGGAAAACATCGTGAGGAAACCTGCACAAATCTGCGAAGCGATTCAATGGTGCGTGCGAAGTTCCAATCCGCACTGGGCCCGCGTGGGAACTATGGCCCAAGCCCTCTAGTTCTGAGAGGAGGCCTGTGCCCAGCAGTGGGACGTATATAGGCTGGGATGAAATATCATGTTAACAATCTTGACGAGACTTTATATTGAAAATTGTTTAAAAAAAACAGTAACTATTACTTATGATACCAAAAGCATGATCATATTATGTCTTTGCTAATTGTTACATATTTGCTGTGACTTATTTTTCAAAAGTGTTTTTCGATGAAAAGACACGTCAAGATCGCTTACCTTCTTTCTAATCCTAAAAAAACGAAGTACAGGTAAGTAGAGTTATTGGAGCGTCGCGGGCGGTAGTTAAGTTAAAATTTGTGAAAACTCAAACATCCACTAGTTTAATTTCCCTTCAAACCAGAGCCTCATACAAACCATTTCTAATTAACCTTTAGACTAAATAAGGTTTCCGAGGTAAAAATACAGGTCGAAAATGGCTTCAGCACGTACTCACGTAGCTCATTTCCTTAGTAATGGAGTTATATTCCGCGGCGCCATTTTCAATTTCCTTTCACCCTTTCTGCATTTTAGGTAGATGTCCATTTTGTCCGAGCCGAATGGTTCCAGCCGTACTGATTGACATTTTTAGATGAATTTATGAACTGAATAACGAAATTTTAAGTTTTCGTTTAATTTTATTTAATAGGTTTTACTTTCCTTGAGTACAAATCACCAACTCGAAATTAAGTATACGTGCAAGCAGAAACGCCGCCAGCCATGTAAATAGGTACCCCCCTCCCAATAGTAGCGATCCGGGTGATATTTTAAATATAAATTGTAAAGCTTATAATAAGTTAGTTTTCCTTCCTTTGCTTTTGTATACTACTAATATGTTTGTTATTTTTTGTGCATATTACAATTCTAAATATATCAACAAGGTATGTAGGTAATGCATCCTGAGCGTCGTCAAAAATGGTTCCATGATAAAATTGACTTTGGTGCCGTAAGAAAAAATGATCATTTCTATTTACGTAGCTAGATTGGTTTTTTGGAATCTTTTTGTATTTTTTATTTCAATTCCAAATTTTTACTTTTACGGTCATCCCGTAAAACCTAAATTGAAAATACAAACTGAAATATAGATGCACAGAAAAACCAAGTTTCTCGATGAGGGCTACGGCATAGATGTCGCTAGCGTCGCTGCTTAAGTGGCTAAATAAGAAACAAACAAGCTGAGATATGAGGTGCATAGGTTAAATTCGTGTCGGTACCGTTGACCATCAGTGGTGTAGCGGTATAGCACGCGGTACGGATTACCGAGGACCTGGGTTCGATTTCCAGTGATGGTCTTATTTTTCTGGTTTTTCTGTGCATCTATATTTCAGTTTGTATTTTCAATTTACGTAGCTAGACTCAGAAAAAATATTTTTTTCTAAATATGTTCCACCTGAAATAAAAAGGCCCTATGCAATCTACTCACAGAACAAATGTTTTCACTTTAAAAAGTACCTCAGTAAAAATAAACTTGTATCTTTATCTTTTGAGTTACGGAATTCTAAACACGTTGCAGTACGTAATACCTTTATCCATGGATCACCCCCAATTCGGGATACCGGTGCCTTTATCCCACACTTAAGTTAACGTTTAGAAGGTTATCCTCTGACTGGTTTAAGGTGGTTATATTTTCAGCCGTAGCGCTTAAAAATCCTTTTTACGCCTTCCAGACAAATTGTAAAGGTAATTTTACGTAGACTTCGCCCGCTATCTTTGTGTGGAGTTTTGGTTTGTTAATCGAAACACAGAACATAATGACGACAGTTTATAACGTTTGATTATAATGTATCATTATGTAATTCTCTCAAAATATCGGGAGCTAACGAAAGGTAATTACAGTCTACATGCGGCATCAAATATGTCTAACAGAACAGAGGCAAATAGGTTAGACCCCAGTAAAATCTTTCCAGTAGTGATACATTGCGGGGTCACAATCATAACAAGTTACACAAGATCGATCGAGCACCACAGTGTCATGCTACTGGAACGAATTTACTGGAATAATGTGAACAGGGCCTTAGTGTAATTTTGTAGCTGTGACAATAATTATTATACAAGAAATGTAATTTTTAATTTGAATGTGCTTGACTAAGCGAGCTCGAAGCGCGAGCGAAGTTTCTCCGTTTCTACTTGGGCAAAATGTTTTTGTTAATTTATCCGTTCTCTGCAATATTTTTCTGGATTTATTTTGACGGAGCCACTATGCCGTCAATATGTTCGGTAGAAATATTTTTTTATACCTATTGAATAAGTTATTGCTTTGTGTCAACTGAAATCAGTATTTTACTCAACTTTAAATTATAAATCGGAATTGTCCGTTATTTGCATGAGAAATAGAAATGGTGTTGTGCAAGCTTCCAGACAAAATTACAGTTTAGAAAATGCCGCAGTTATGCATTATGGACTGAATTGAAATATAAATTATTTTCATTTTTCATTTCGCCAACTTTTTTAACGGGGCTCAAAATCAAAAGATACAAGAAATTTAACCCCGTAATTTAGAATTGAAAAAATAACTCTATGAGAAATATAAAAATTACTAGCTTTATCAGTAAGTCACTGTATCATTAGGTTTTATATGTGCACTACTTCACACTAACGAATTTTAGAGATCCTTCGGCCCGACTACCTATGATGAGAAAGCGTTGGAAATTGGGTACATGCCAAGAAAAATCTTTTTAAATAACAATTTCATCTCCGTCCGATCAGTGAAGTATCACCATAATTATACATAATCTTCAGATTTGCTCGCGTGGACCAGCAGTAAAATTGAAAAAAAAACAACATATTTTGCTAAAGTTGTATAAAGAGCACGTGTGAAAAATATCATGTCTCTATAAATTTGTGGTTGAGGTTTTGTGATTTTTTTATACGTACAATGGAACAAACTGAATCATACGTACCAGAGTGGAACCTTTGTGCTACTAATATCATGTTGACATCCCATAATTTTGACAAGGAAATTACCGGGTGGGCCCAGTAATACGAGCAAAAAAATTAAACACAGGTTTTGCTACTCAAATGAAACTACTTTAGTTCTGCATTTTTCAAAAATTAAGTAATTTTATCATTATGTTTATTCCAAACAAATTAAACCAACTAAATTATTCCAAACAAACTAAAAAGCATCCCCTGTCACGTAACAAAATGACGGATATTGCAATACATTGCTTGTCCAATTAAACTTTAAACTGTAATAAAAATTATCATAAAAGTTATTTTCAACAGTTGTAGAACTAAATTAGCTCAAGATGAAGAGTGGAAGCTGTGGTTTAATTTTTTGCTCCTGTTACAGAACGCATCTTGTATAATGAAATCGATTATTAAAAGGTTCTACACTGATACATGAATCAGTAGGTATGTTCGACTGTAGGTACCTACATTATATGAAAATATCGGGATAAAAAGTAGCTTACTCGTATGTATTAATTCTAAGATCCAGATTACTGCACAGAAATGTTTTATTATTAGTAGGATTAACAGCCATATCTTTTTCATATAAATTCATCCACGCCAGTGTAATTCCATCCTGCACTGTCTCAAAAGCTTTCATATTTTTAATAAGTAGAATTCACAGCCAAATATGTACATCATAAAAGTATCCTCACCAAATTAAGACTAAATTTAACCGCAAGTCAGAAACATCATCGCAATAACATGCAAGCTGCGTACGAGTCAAATTAAACTAATTTACACGGCAAAGGCGCACTAGTGATTCGGGGCACGGATGCGGTCTTAATTCAGTATGTGAAAAGAAATTTATTTTCGTCGAGCGAGCTCGGTGTGTACTGGCTTTCTATGACAAGGAAGCCTTTCCTTTTCATGGTTTTTTCTAGCTTTCTGCAGTAATGTTACAAGCTCAGCTGGAGGAAAGAAGAAGCTTGTAAAAACTGAAATACTTTTATTGATAATTAAGTACCTAAATTAATTTCACGTCTCTAAATCAACTGCGACCATTACCAAAACAAAACGAAGTGGGATGGTAGCCGAACAGCAGTTAAAAGTTTGCAGTTCACTAATATAAAATGAAAATAATTATAAATGAATAATAAAACACGTTTCCATAAATAAATACAATTTTCCGTCAGGTAAACTGCGTATAGAAGCACTTCAATATTTTAATGACTACATATAAAAGCGAAACGAATGCTTCTGCTATATAAATAACATGAATATTAGATTAGAAATGTGATACACATTGACAAATCTCTTCTAGAAGTGCACTTACTTCTACGTACGAAACTCAAAGTGCAGTCTTATACCTAAATATAAATGAATTATATGACTGACTGACTGACAGACAACGCACAGCCTGAACCACTGGAGCTAAAGACTGGATTTTTGGCAGATATTATTTTTTAGAGTCATAGAAGTGCACTAAGAAGAGTTTTGTGAAATTCCAAAGGGATGGAAAATAAAAGGGATTTAAAAAAATATATATACTTCATTGAGGTTCTTGTCACGTCCAGACGGATTACCGAACCTGGTGGTACTTATTTTTCTGTTAAAGTTTGTATTTTAATAGGTACTGAACCGTAAAAGAAATTTTGCGATTCTGAAAAGGGATTTATATTTTCGATTCAGTGGCTCTGGTCCGACAAATACCTACTTTGCCAATTTTCTTTAAATAGTACCCGGGCGACCGAGCTTTGCTCGGACTAAAACTCTGTAATAAGCGTTTTCCCAGAGATAAAACCAAGCTAGATCGATTTGTCGTCCCCGAAAACCCCCACATACCGAATTTCATCGAAATCATTGGAACCGTGTCCGAGATTCTGATTAAAAACAACCAACAAGAATTGCTTGTTTAAAGTTATTAGAGAGATTAAAGTTGTGTTTTGGAATTATTAGTGGATGGTACCAACTATTATCGTTAATTTTACTACTTTCGCGTCAACTTTATTTTTGAGAGAGAGAGAGAAAATTATTTACACATATTCGATACACATAAAAATACCTAAGATGGAAAGAATAAAAAAAAAACATCGAATAGTATAGTAGTGTAGTAGTAGTAGGTGTAGTAGTTTTTCAATGTCTTATTCTTTTTTTTGAGAGAAATTTCTCTTCCATCCCAATCAACATGCGACTGCGATTAAACAATATAACTACGGAACCCTTCATAAAGTGATCACGTCAATAAATAAATAAAATGGCTGAGTTTCCATATAAATAAGCTTGCGGTCACAGACGAATAGCAGTCATGTCTGAATTTTCAACTGAACCCATGTTTCGGGACACCTACACGATTGTGTTAAGGTATTTTAGGAATAATTTGATTGATGTGCTGGATGATATGCCCTGGCTAGGGAAGTTGTCTTGGTTGCAATTGCTGGTGTATATTCTGGCTGTGGGGAGCCATACAGGTGGTGTGCTTGAGAGAATAGCAAATGGAGCTGATATGGTCCAACTTTCTGGAGATTTATCGGCGACTCTTGTACTTTGGCAAGGTGCTCTTTACTATTAAACTAGTTTCTTAAAACTTAATTAAATATAGAATTAGCAATACTAATACGGTATTTGAATATCCTATAATATCATCATTATCATCATCATCATCCCAGCCTATATAGGTCCCACTGCTGGGCACAGGCCTCCTCTCAGAACAAGAGGGCTTGGGCCATAGTTCCCACGCGGGCCCAGTGCGGATTGGGAACTTCACACGCACCATTGAATTGCTTCGCAGGTTTGTGCAGGTTTCCTCACGATGTTTTCCTTCACCGCAAAGCTCGTGGTAAATTTCAAATGTAATTCCGCACATGAATTTTGAAAAACTCAGAGGTGCGAGCCGGGGTTTGAACCCACGACCCTCTGTTTGAGAGACGATAGGTCAAACCACAAGGCCACCACGGCTCTATCCCTCACGCACCCTTTTTTTCTTCTATAATATATTATTATGAAAATATAGATAAACAGACAGTGTTTAGTGAAGAGAAAACTTAAATCGGTGGGAAATTGGATTTAAAGTGATTTTTTGAAAAATCTATATACTTATCCCTTTCTGAAACGCTTTTCTCTATGCATCAAGTAAGACGCTACTTGCGTGTGACTGTGTATGGCTTTTTCTGTCTAATTTGAAACTTTTATAACTTTGTTGTTTGTAAAGGTAGCTCAAAAATTGTTTTTCTATTCGATAACAGGCATTATGAACTTTTAATTTATAACATGAATAACAAATTGTCAAATGCCGTATTCTAGAACTAGTATTTGTATCCAAAAGCTAATTTTTTGAGAGATATTGGCTTCTAGTTCGATTTTACTGAGTCTACATAAATATAATCTTAATGCCCATAAATTCTTACGACGTTCAAATTTGTCAACTTTTTCACTGGAAAAGATTATATTTTTGACGATATTCAGAATAGACAGTTTTCCACGTATTTATTTTCGATTTGGGCGTATAATTTGGAGTTGTAGATTTTCTTTTTGTACTCAAATCATATTTTTTATATTCAATTATATACCTGTCTACCTTTGGAAGAGGAAGCCCGTTTTAGTTAATTGTATGTGTTTAGACATCGTGTTTTACAAAATTTCAATGTAAAAAAAATGGTCCTATAATACATTTATAGTCAAGTGAGCTTTACACCTACACTAACTAAAAGCCATCTAACAAATGCTTTAATTTATTATAATTATAAAAGTTATTAATTTCTTTCAGTTACCGTCTTGTACGTAGAAATTTATGGAAAGAGGAAATTGATAAAGAAACTAATTTTGAACCTTGAAGCCTTATGGTCTTCTGACGATAAACTACGGTTAGAAATGGAGGAAATTAAACGACAGTCTGTAAAATCTATCTATAAGTGGATATCACGTAAGTACTATAATATTTGCGGAATACGGAAATTCGTCGAAGAACTAAAGTCACTGACATAGCTGGAAAAATATGCAAATTGAAGTGGCAATGGGCAGGCCACATCGCTCGAAGAACAGATAACCGTTGGGGGAGAAAAGTCCTCGAGTGGCGACCACGAACCGGAAGACGAAGCGTTGGCAGGCCTCCCACCAGGTGGACTGACGACATCGTGAGAGTAGCGGGAAACCGGTGGATGCAAGTGGCAAGTAGTCGTTCATTGTGGCGTTCTAAGGGGGGGGCCTTTGTCCAGCAGTGGACGTCTTCGGGCTGATGATGATGATGATGATGATGACTATAATATTTGCTGCTACATTATTCAAAGCAATAAACTGTCCATGTTATGCTGGATTAAAAAATCCCAGCTTAAGAGCTGCAAGAAAAACGTAAAAAAACTCGACTGCCTGAAAAAATTTTTCAAATACAAACTAAGCATGAAAAATTTATTTAATAGTGGGTTTCCATATTTTTCGATGTTTTATAATTTTGGTTATATTTATAGTTTTCAATCGCCCTCCATAATTTCACGGATGCAATTATAAAATACTATATCCCCTTTGTAACTCCAGTAGTTTTAACACATCTAATGATACCCCATAATGTTGAAAACCGTCCAGTCATTTAAGCTACAGAGAGGACATAAAAAATTAACATACGCTTGAAAATAATAATTCTCCTTCAGGCAGTTGGGTAGAAACGTAAGTTTTTTTTTACCCGACTGCCAGAAAGAGGGTTATGTTTTTCGAGCGTATGTATGTATGTGGGTATGTATGTCAATTTCTTTGGTCCTCGCTGCAGCCTAAACGGCTGGACCGATTTTAACATATGAGGTATGATTGGATTCGTTATAACTGTCGGAGTGGCATAGGCTATACAATATTTCAATATGGCGTCTGCGAAAAAAAATATGGCGGAGGAATGAAAAAAAATTGTATTGTAGCAATGCAAAATGAAAGCTTATAATTAGCCCATTCTAAATATCAAAAAAATGTAAAATAAAACATTAAATTAAAAAAAATCAAAAAACCCGGCTGCCAAAACTAAAAGGAAGAAAATAAGCCTAGTGGTCTAGAACTCTGTTAAGTAGCTAATTTAAAGTTCAACAGTCGGGACCCATTTAAATCGTGACGCTCAAAAACTCTTAGTAATTCTTCTCAATCATTTTTCATTAATTCAATCTAGAGTATTCTAGAGGCCTAAGATGGGATACCTCAAGTGTCAGTAATTTCACCGGCTGTCTTACTCTCCATGCCGAAACACAATAGTGCAAGCACTCTGCTTCACGGCAGGATTAGCGAGCAAAGCGGTGGTAGCAGTCCGGGCGGACCTTGCACAAGGTCCTACCACCTGCAAGTTTCATTACTACCTACGTTAAATTACGAAACCTTAAAGTGAACGAGATTCCTTAATAACCCAAACTCTTTATTGCGTTAAATGTTGTGGTTAAAAGATCTTAATAGGTATGAAGGTTCAATATTTACGCTCAATGAACGAACAAATGAACGCTGGAATGTACCTAATGCACAGAGATCTAAATTTTATTCTGCAAAACCCAAGACTCGCAAATCTTGTAGAGCTTGAATTTTTATTTTATCGTTGTAGTTAGAAATAGAAGAAAATTTGTCGATATTTCTTTGTAATCTTATAACCAAATATAATAATTATTTTATAATTTGCGTATGAAGTGATAAGTCATGCAAACTAAAGCAGAGCGTTCTTTCAGTACGCGGAAAGGGATTTTTAGTGAAAAAAAAAATAGGCTAAACCCAGAAAATGTTGACAAATTTTAATAGGACAAGTTTCAAGATCGAAAAAGATAAAGATAAAGATCAAATTTCATGTAGTACTTCAAATTTCACGTGTTTTTTAAATAACTCTTTTCAAAATTATCAGAATTCGACGACCTTCTGTTACGCAAGATTTCCTAGTAATCTATTATATATTTTCTTTGGTGGACTGTTTTGTTTTTCGAGATCTTAAATCCCAAAGAATAGGTACTTCCTTCACTCATCCTTCTGTAACTGTTCAGGTGGCCTAACGAAAATGCTCTCCACGTCACTTCACTGCTCTATAGGTAGATATAATTTGCATTGAAACAGCTCGGTTTACGATTAACGATCTAACTAAAAGAAAACCTCCCAAACATAAAAGGAACAATAACTAATTAACAAGGACCCGATGTAGGCGTGTCTGTGAAAGAAAGACGGTCGCCCCTCGCATTTCCACGTTCTACGAGACGTCCTGAGATCTTCATATAAATGGAAAACGTAACGTCGACGAATCATGGAGTCAATCAATCGCGCTACCCGCGTGTGAAGCGGCAAATCGAAAAATCTTCAAATCTTCTCCACTGTCTCCGATTCATTCTGTGTTGCCGCCCGAAGAAATAACGAAGTATCTTACAGTTACTCGAATTTTATAGTGTTCAAAAGCTTAAAATCCGCGATATTTTTAGGTTAACTGTTGTGAAATTTGGGGTTTTTACTAGTAGTTACAGCCGAGTCTTTAGTGCGAAAAATTATTGCTAAAACTACTTCGACGTTTCAACCATATGGCATTGGCCGTTTTCACGAATAGACCGCAAGTAGCGAGCGTAGATTAATAAATACTATTAGGCTACTTTTCTTTCATGTGATAATTTAAAAAATACCCCTATATAAATTCTCGTTTACATACATGTATAACAATAAATACTATCTAACATCCAAGACTAAAACTATTTATAAACTAAACTATGTTACAAAACAAAAACGTCATCCAAATTTTCTGCCCCAGGCATTGACCCCAAATATAATAAATATAATAAGTAAATAAATATTATGGGACACTTGACACTAATTGACCTAGTCCCAAATAAAAACATATTATATTACATTAATTAACTATATTATGGATAACCACATACTTAAAATACATATTAAACATCCAAGGAAGTCCCGCGAGCAAACATGTGTATTATTCATTCAAAAATATCTGCCTTGGTTGGGAATCGGACATGGAACCTAAAAAAAAAGACATTTACTGCCATATAAAAAAAATACAATGAACAAAACAGAAGCAACAAATAAAACGTAAATTTAGAACTACACAATGTACAAAAAGGGAGAAAAAAATAATAATAAAAAGGCATACGAAAATAAAAACAACAGACACGTTACAGAGAAGGACACTACACTAGGACGTTACACGTTGCAAGGAAAATCAATGTTGTACATCATGCCCAAAGTACACCAGGCCTACATGAGAACTACAACTCAAGCCTCCCTTTGAGACAAGCCTGAGTCGAACAATGGGATGTATGTTAGATGTCCAGACCTAGCAACGTTACATGAAAAAGTTTTCTATAATATTTATTATTTTGCAGAGTTCTACAAAATACTAACATGCTATATGCACTTTTATTTCTGCTTGCCATTTTTCGCCACGGCAGTGAGGCACTTTGTTCTCAAAGAAGATTTTGCCTTCACTACCATTTATAAACTGAAAGTGCCATTTCAATACGAAGATAATTTTCTACTGTATTGGGTCGCTTCGATGATTGACTATGGCGTTTGTAAGTTCATTGTTTGTGATTGTTTTAAATATTATCTTACTACCGCATCACTGGTGAAAACGTACCCTTACAGTATAATAAGTGATTTATTTTCAAGCCATGTTTTATCTGACAACAAAGTTAATTGTGCAATCGATTTTACAGTTTAAATTTATTATAATTAAACTTTAATGGAATATTTACTCATCCATCATGTTACACCTTTACTTTCACACTATTTTAAATAATTGCGGTTTAATTGGACGTCGAGTTAACTTACAACTTGCACTGTTTATCCAAACCCGGGTAGACTTCAACAGCAATAATATTAAAACGATAAAAATCATTGTGATTGAAAAAGTAAGGTTACAAAATAGTCCGTAGGCTTAATCTGTTTTTCGATGTAATCCGTTATTTTTGTGTGTTTTATGTACAACAGAAAGTTATAAAACAATATACAATTCATTGTCCATCTTTCTGAACTCGATTCATTTTAATGAGGAATTTGTTCATTTTAATCTCGCATTGAACATCCAAATAGCATTACAACCTTGAGTCAGTATTTTTCTGGTTTAGTGAAAAAATGTCTTTAAAGCGTCAATGTTTAACCAAAACGAGTACTTACTTAAAAACAAAATGAACACTCCTCAATAAACGTATGGTTTATATCAATCCAATTGATATAAAGTGTAAACAAACCGATTTTATCAAAATTCTTGTATATAAACACCCAGTGGATCAAATCAATAACAGATTCATCTATAACTTGTGTCTTTTAACTAAACCACCAAAATTCACTTGATTTCAATATTTAATTTTCATTTGAAAAATAGTCGTCAAATCTGAAGTTATTTCTTGAATGAAACAGGGGTATAACCTGTAGTAGCATATACTAGCGTATAGATCACAGATTACTAATATGTAGTGGAAAATTTGACATTTTAAAAATAGATTAATGCTCGATTTAATATGTGATTTTTATGTACCTACTTACGTTAAAATTTAAAAATAGTTACTGCTTTTATAATTGAATAAACAGTCTTTGGAATTAAATCAAGTATTGACAATAATAAAATAGACAAAAATACTTTGATTTACTCAATTAATCAATTTACTGAACAGATTAATTATTTTGCACTAGGTTTCACATCACTAAATGTCTATGGTTGGGTAAATGGCGTACTTATCTATTTACACTTTTCATAAATTGGATTGATATAAACCATAGTTCTGTTGCATTTAAAAAAAAAACATCGCTAGAAATAGATTATCTTGAAATTTGGCATTTTTTTTATGTAAATTGCGTGACAATACAATAATCTGGTAGTGACATCCTGGTAGACCTATCAAGACCTACGGCGCTAAAATGTAGATTAGATTAAATTATTGATATAATTTCCAAGGATAGGAGTTTCACTGAACTTTTTTATGAAATAAACCTAACCTAACCTTTAACCCAAAGTACATCAAATCGAATTAATAACAATAGAAATAAGTTTGGTTTTTAGGATAAATTGCATTATATCAAATGAAAATTATATCAACTGTTGCATTATATCAATTGTTGTTATATCCTTCATTATACACACCGCTTTGTAGGTACATTATGTTAAAAATACTCTAGATAGTCAACATGTACTTTTCTTATTTTCCAGAGGCCAAAGACAGTTTGTATGTATATTATACCTACCTCATTGTGTCGGTAGTTCCAGAAATTTTCACGTAATTTGACCTCCACTTAAACCATAATTCCCACTTGACTCCTTGACTTTTACAAGCTTTTTATCCCGAACTTTCTCAAATATTACAGTGTACAACACAGGATTACTGATAACATCTGACCTTTTATTGGTAAATGTCAGCATGAACCATCTTCGAACACTATTTGTTATACTACAAGACGATCTTAAGAACATTGTGCACTCAAACGAACCTTTCGAAGAGACGGCCACAAGTAGATTGAAAAGAATAATACCGAAACACGCAAATTTGCTGCAGTAAGAAATTTTAAGTACTTCCGTAAAATTATGCAGATGTAAAAAGGAAACGAGAATTATGTTGAATTTAGTTGCATTCGTTTAATTCAGATATTTACTTGAAGCCGTGAAATTGGACGAGTTTATAATGTTACAAAATGAAGAGCTTTAACGACCGGTGAAAACACACACATGAAGGTATTCTACGTTAGTCCTATTGGTTTAGGCGACGTAGGTACCTAGAAGCCTACTAGACTAGCGACGCATCTGGAATTCATTCGATACGCAGTTGTATACTTATGTGATGATGCTTACTTACCATCCGTGATATACTTGCTCGTTTTCACATTCTACATACATATTTGATTAATAAATTAATTGTATATATCTTCTTTACATGGTACGAGTATAAAATAATGTTGCTTTCTACAGTCTGTCCTTGTGATTGTATGTTGGCTGAGATCTTCTAAACTACGCAACGGATTTTCATGTAGTTTTCATCAGTAGGAGTGATTTAAAAGGAAGGTTTCTAGAAAACATATAGCTGGCAACACGTCTCGGTATTGCGCGGGTATAAATAGTTTTAGGAAAAGAAAGGTGAAAACGTTGCCGCTTTAGATTATGTTACGATGCAGACCTTAATTTTTTCTTCGCCAATTTTTTTCAAAATTGCACCCATGCACCTAGGGCGCTATTACTTAATTTAATTTTTCAGGTTAATGGCAGAATTAAGTGAGGCGTTTGGGGCAATTTTTTTGATCCACCTCGCCTTTTTTTCTGGGACCATGTGCTTTTTTGGATTTGCGGCTCGGGTAAGATGCTCATTAAGTATGCCCAGCAAAGGACTGATACAGGTTGATGATGATGATTGTTACCTTATAAGCGAGGACTTCAACCTTAGATAATTAAAGACACTTTAACTAATGGATTCTTAGTTCTCCGCTTCGCTTCGCTTGCATGGAAACTCATTTTCTGACTTAAATAACCGTTGCTCACTGACTAAATACCGAGTAGTCATAAAATGACAATTTTGACATTTTCGCATGCAATATTGCAGTGCTGCACTGTCATATATTATTATTATCCACATCCATTATAGCTCCCGCTGCACTTAAGTTCCAACGTCACGCGAGTCACAATATACAACAGCGACGGCAAGACAGTAGGAACACATTTTAAATAAACTATGTATAGTCAAGAAGTGTAAGAAGCCGTGGTGGCCTAGTGGTTCGACCTATCGCCTCTCAAGCAGAGGGTCGTGGGTTCGAACCCCGGCTCGCACCTCTGAGTTTTTCGAAATTCATGTGCGGAATTACATTTGAAATTTACCACGAGCTTTGCGGTGAAGGAAAACATCGTGAAGAAACCTGCACAAACCTGCGAAGCGATTCAATGGTGCGTGCGAAGTTCCCAATCCGCACTGGGCCCGCGTGGGAACTATGACCCAAGTCCTCTTGTTCTGAGAGGAGGCCTGTGCCCAGCAGTGGGACGTATATAGGCTGGGATGATTGATAGTCAAGGGAACTGAATCACGTACCAGGGTGGAACCTTTGTGCTACTAATGTCATGTTGACATCACATACATTTGCCAAAGAAAGCATAGCGGAATTGGTTATGATATGGTTCTGCCCTGGTACGTGATTCGGTACTACGACTGTATGTGTGACTTAAGAAGCCAGGGTCCAACCGTTTCTTTTATAAAAAGATACAGGCCTGTAGAAAAAACATTGGATAGTTTTCATCCCTAAAAATTGTACAGTTCCCGCGGGTGTGCGAATGAATAATTTTTTTGCAGACGAAATCATGGGCAACAACTAGTGTACTATAAAATAAATATAACAAGGTAAGTGATTTTACCGAATCCCCCGTTACACCTCTGAGTTTTTCGAAATTCATGTCCAAAATTACATTTGAAATTTACTACGAGCTTTACGATGAAGGAAATCATCGTGAACTCCTTGACAAACCTGCGAAGCAATTCAATGATTTTGAAATTCCAAATCAACTTTGGGCCCGCGTGGGAACTACAGCCCAAGCCCTCTAAATCTGAAAGGAGGCCTGTGCCCAACAGTGGGTCATATATAGGCCGAGATGATCAAGTGATTTTATTGAAATAGTATTTTTTTCAATTGTATTTCAGGTCCATTGCAGCCCTGAGAGTATTAAAAACCTGCTGGCATCTTCCTTTATATTGATTTGCATTTACAGCTGCTGCTCATACGGACAAGATCTGACTGATGCGGTGAGTTACGTAGAAAGTCTTTGTGCTACAGAGTTATCTTGACATTCCAAACATCTGCTAAAAGAAACCATAGAGGAATTTCCTCGATTTTCGAACGGAACCCTTATAGTCTCGCCATGTCTGCCTGTCTGTCTGTCCATCCGCGGCTTTGCTTAGGGACTATCAATGCAAGAAAGCTGTAATTTTGCACGAATATATATGTAAACTATGCCGACAAAAAGGTACAATAAAAAAATCAAAAATAATTATTTTAGAGTACCTCCCATAGACGTAAAGTGGGGGTGTTTTTTTTTTCTCATCCAATCTTGTAGTGTGGGGTATCGTTTGATAGGTCTTTATTTAACCAATCACGAGCAAACGTCAAACATCAAACGCACCTCACGATACTAACGCCATCTAGCGATATTTCGCCTCAGTGAACACCCTCATTTGCTTTATTGTAAATGTTGTGTTGTGTGGTCCACTCCCGTACTAGGCTGCACTGCACAGCCACGCGAAACCTTGCATTCCATCTTGACACTGTTTACACAGTAGTGTGTGTGTAAACGCTTCTCAAAATTGTTCAAAATTAATTTTCAAATCCACAATGATTCAACTTGAGAGGCCATGGTTAATCCATTCTACTAGGCTGCCACGGCTTTTTATTAGAATTGGAGGCTTTTGTTTACTTTGCCTTGTGTTTTGTTGTAGTTTAGTCAAATCGTGTAGATCATCTTGACCCACTTCCAGTGGTTCAATTGACTTAAAGTTTGGTTTGGCATACAATGTAAGTACAGTCAACAAAAAGTACGGTCAGCAAAAAAGCTTGTATTTAAAAAGAATGTTTTAACAGAAACTTATTTTGAAATCCTTACAGTAAAATTCTTTTTCTTTCTATAAAAGTTTGGAAGATTTAAACATTTAAAAGTTCAGAAAAAGATCCCTGTGAATTTGGTGCTTTATATGTTTGGAAAACCTGCGTCTACGGCTCGTATATGAAAGGACTATTTACATAAAAGGTTTTTATTTCAGAGCTTGGATGTTGCAAACGCTGCTTACGAAGGGCCCTGGCATCTCATGTCACATGAATACAGACTGTGCATATTATTTATCATGCTAAGGTAATGCAATATTTTACAATCCGAATAAGATACATACTAAATACATTAATATGTACTATGATTTTGGGATGTCCACTGCACCATATTATCGATTGGATCGAATTGGCCAATGTGTCATATACATTCGATGACAGTTAAAGAAAGTTCATGTATTCCAAATTTTATTAAATCTTTATCTGTACGGATTTGGACCGCCAAAACAAAAAACATCCAATTACTACTCATGTAAAGTTTAAGGAAAGTAATTTCCTTTTTTGTTGGCGATTGGAAATTTCATTGACGTCAGGAGCTGCGATCGACGTGTGTCTGAGGGAGGCGAGGTCTGACAGTCGATTACCTTCTGTAATGCTGTTTCCGCACTAGTACCGTCATGTTCTATATGTATATGTATTTGGATTACATAAAAATTCAATTATTAGAGATTGGGTATCTTACATTACAAAAAAACGAACCGTTGGATTGGTCGGATTCTCCGGTGGTTCAATTGGTTGGAGACCTCTGGCCCCTGGCGCGTAAATTTGGGATTACATGTATAGGTTGGATGACGATAGAAGTACAGTCAAAACTGTCAGAAAAAATGCTTGTGTTGAAAACTATTTTTATGTCCGAAATTTACAACTGTGCTGACTTTAAGAGATATAGTAACGAGACTTATCGAGGGCCATAATAATTATTCATTTGTATGGGTGTATTTGAACATCCCAATATATTTTTTAGTATATTTATTACTTCATTTTGAATAAAGTTTCTCTTGAGTAGAGTTGTCCAATAGGAGTTATGTAGCATTTATGTATTATGAAGTGGCAATGGGCAGGGCACATTGCTCGCAGGACTGATGGCCGATGGGGTCAAAAGGTTCTCGAATGGCGTCCGCGGACCGGGAGACGAGCTGTCGGTAGGCCTCCAACAAGATGGAGCGACGACCTGGTTAAGATCGCGGGATCGCGGTGGATGCGGAAAGCACAAGACCGGTCTGAGTGGAGAGCCTTGGGGAGGCCTATGTCCAGCAGTGGACGTCTTTCGGCTGACATGATGATGATGATGATGATGATGTATTATGCTTTATATAGCGCAATATTTTTTTTCCGGAGAACCAACAGCTTTAATTTACAGAGGAAACTTATTTTATAGTAACAATAAAGCCAATTATAGGATCTCACAAGTAGAAATATATAACCTGTTTTTTTCCACTAACAGATCCCAGAAAGCGTATTACATTAGATCAACAAGCTTCACAAATATATCATTGCAAAGTTTTACGAAGGTAAGCTGTTTTTGTTAATATATATTTATCTTTCGACTTATTAAATATAATGACCCGGATAACTCACGTCTTAAATCGAGTTTAGCTCGTCATGTTTCGGGCTAGTCCGTAGCCCTTCGTTTTCGGAGCAACGCGACTCAGCGGCTGCCGCAACACGCGCACTGCGGACTAGCCCGAAACATGTCGAGCTAAACTCGATTTAAGACGTGAGTTATCCGGGTCATTATATTTAATATGAGTGAGTCTCACGGTAGTTTCATGTTCAAAATCTTTCGACTTGTTGGTAGTGAAATGTCAAAGTTTTTGTAATAAATTCACATTTAAATAGAGGTGTGATTTTGTGATCGTTTATTATTTTAGGTGGTAAAAAAGTATTTTTTATAATGCTACCCTAATAATTTTACTTATCACAAATGTGAAAGTTTGCATTTTTGTTTAGATGTTTGCTTATTTAGACGTGTGTATTTGTTACTACATCACGTAGAAATGTCTCAACGGATTCAAAGTTTGTTACCTAAGATGTATATTCCGGAAAATTGAATTGTTCCTACACGATAGCTATTAGCAACAGTACATTGTGTCTTAAGGGCGGTAAATAAGCAATTACGAACGAGAGTCTATTAGAAGCCCGAAGTCGAAGACTGAGGGCTTTAATGAGTCGATGTTCGTAATCCTAGTACCGCCCGTGCGACATACAATGTTTTTCATCACATTTGCGAGTAAAATTGTATATTTGTAAAGAAAAACTAATATTTTATCAAAAATTGCCTATACCGCTGGCTGCGCTCTTGGCAATCCGCAGCATGTGCATGGCGTGCGTGTGCAGTGCGCGCACGGAGCAGCAGCACGCCATGCAGTAACAAAGTCATTTACCGACCTTGGGCTTCATGACATGAAAATTGGTACGCGCAATGACTCATTTACCGACCACGGGTTTCATGACAAGCACATTAAGGTCGAGGGTTTTATTTGGGGGGTTGCAACCAAGGTAGCCTGCATGTTACGACACTGTTTACGAGCAAGTGTGATGAAAATTGTTTTTAGATAAAGTCGTAAGAAATATTTTACAATGATCGGTTTGGGTTCATAACACTAGTAACTATGCATCCGTGTCTCCTCAAATATTTTATAGAACAGAACTTGTATGATCTGAGAACAGAACACCTCTTACAAACACTATTCTCGAACCAGACTCAGAGAATAAAAGAGGTCATATTTATAAAGCACGCGACAGAACCTTTTAAATCCAGCGCATAAAGTAGAAATATCAGTTTCATTCCGACTCAAAATCACTATCGATATCATTTTTCTTTAGAGCATCTTTTGTAGTAAGTTACGTAAAAGAAAATACCGTGGCCGGGTATTAAAGAACCCGGATATCGACACCCCGGGCTGTTTCTCCGGACCGTTATTAGTTAGTTTGAGGCATGCAAGTACTTATCACAGCAGATGGTAGGTATTGCATGATTTCCCCTCCAACAAAAACATGGTATAATAACCACGGTTGTTTTTGTAGTCATCGGAAATATTTGATATTGTTTGCACTTGTATGGCGATTTGTTTTGGTGTATTTTTGCAAGAAGGTAGCAAATTTTGATTTGATGTTTGCATTGCCGTATTTCCAGTAATGGTAAAAAAGTATAGACAAATGATATGTTGTGAAGTTTAATATTAAAACATTAAAAGAGTCGCCGCTTCAGAGTGGATCCGAATCGAAATTTTGTATAAGTACCGAATTCGACTGCCCAGAATTCAAAAACTTACTATCGTTTGGTTGATTAAGCACTACATGGGATAAAAAGAAATTTTACAATAAAAAGCTAAAGGCCACTGCCGTCGTAAATGCTGCGTGATTCTGGGTTGTGGGAGTTTCATTTGATAACTGAAAATTTCAATGCATATTGAAAACTGAAGGAAAATTTAATTGAATAAAAACACCTCCGTGTTGATTTAAATCGACGTTTTGATGACAATTGGAAAGGTTGTGCTAATGATAAATTTAGTGAAGAAGGAAAGAAAAGATTAATTCGTGGCATGATTACACAAAGCATATGGTGGTAGGACCTTGTGCAAGGTTCGCCCGGATTGCTACCACCATCTTGCTCGCTTATCCTGCCGTGAAGCAGCAGTGCTTGCACTGTTGTGTTTCGGCGTGGAGAGTAAGACAGCCGGTGAAATTACTGGCATTTGAAGTATCCCATCTTAGGCCTCTAGGTTGGCAACGCATCTACAATACCCCTGGTATTGCAGATGTTTATGGGCGGAGGTGATCTCTTACCACAGGAGAGCCACTTGCTCGTTAGCCACCCAGTCGAATAAAAAAAAAAAAAAACATAGGAGAAAACTAAAAAAATACGTTTCACAGTCACGAAATGGACCCAAATCAGCATAACGCCGCCCGTGCGAACGGCGCTGGCCTTCTTTTGGGATCATCAACACTGCATACATTTTACAAAAAAAAAATTAAAGCAAAAAAACAAATGGCGAAACTGACACACTCAAAATATCTGCCAACAAAAAACAAACATTGCATTGCATTGGAATTGATGAAGTATACCTATTAAAAATATTTCGAAAAAGTAAAACTTAGTCTTCGGAGAAAGTTCTCGAGTGGAGACCGTGGATCGGCAAGCGGAGCATAGGACGTCCACCAACAAGATGGACGGATGACCTGGTTAAAGCTGCGGGTTCACGTTCACAAGTCGCTTAAAAGCTATTTTTAATTCATCAAATGAATGCCGCTACAAACCGTTACAAAACTTTGTTTCCAGCTTGCTCGTTTTTGTCTTTTTTTCGAAAAAATAAAATAAAACCTAATTTTCCAACTCCTTGCCATGTCTTTCAGTTTTCAAACTCTAGTCGTATTTATTTTCCTGTAAGTATATGGGTAAGGCCGCGAATTTTGACCAATGTGACATAGAAATAACATAAAAAAAATACGTGACGTTACCATAAAACGTAACGCAAATTTTTATAAAGCCTAGATCAAACTGGTAAAATTCCCATTAGATAACGTATGTATGAAAAAAAATACATCTCATATAATAAAGTGAAGTTTTTATTTTTACTAGAACTTTCTGACGATACTGATCTTAAATCTGTCCTATATGAGATCTATAGAGCTAAACATGAGAATGTGGAAGTAGCAGTACCCTCTAGTTGACGAACATCTTTCCAAAAGTGTATCTTTACATGCCTCTCTAACACTGACAATAAGGTGCACATTTATAAGCATAACGAATTTGGATGTGGTTTTTTTTTATTCGACTGGATGGCAAACGATCAAATGAGTAAGAGATCACCACCACCCATAAAAATCTGCAACACCAGGGGTATTGCAGACGCGTTGCCAACCTAGAGGCCTATGATGGGATACCTCGTGCCAGTAATTTCACCGGCTGTCTTACTCACCACGCCGAAACACAACAGTGCAAGCACTGCTGCTTCACGGCAGGATTAGCGAGGAAGATGGTGGTAGCAATCCGGGCGGACCTTGCACAAGGTCCTACCACCTAGTTGTGAGCATGCTTGTGACTTCGACTGTACAAGCTATTAAATACCTCAAAGAAATGGCCAAAACCCTAAATCACAGGTTTTACCAATTTAGGAAGTAGTATCTTAGTTAAGTGGACAATGTAAAAAGATGTTTTTGGAAATAAATTATTATGATTATTAAGTTTAGGTAACAAATGAACTAAGTAGGTAGGTAAGTGAATCTCTCCGTTTGTCTCTCACTTTAAATACGCTATGCATGTAGCAGGACGTGAACACAGAACTCGCCACAATTCTCTTGTGCCGATCCCTGCACCTACAGATTAAATTTATTTTACTTCAAATATCCATCTAACTAACTTACTGTGCGTGCAGTCATTGGAAACCTAATAATAAACTGGTGTAAGTTAGAATTTTTCTGTGTGAACTTCCCTTTACCACATTTTTTCGTTACGTTATGTACAAAATACGTAGCATTTTGTAAAAATGTAACGTAATCGTAACGAAAGTGTAACGTATTTTATACAAAAAATCGTTTATCATGGTGAATAACGACATTTTGAACATAATAACACATGCCACTTACATGGAAAAGATTACCCTATCGTATGAAAAAACAACCAGTTAAAAATAATCACTACTTACCCTTAAAATCAAACAAGCACTTTCGACGTTTTTTCGAAAAAAACCTCCGCGTCACTTTTGATGGCTGTTTGTCAACAAACTGATGAGATTTATTTATCTCATCGATGTTGCCCTATTAGAGTATTAGTTGCCAGTGTACAAAAACAAATTTCTACCGAAATTGGCGTTAAAGGTAGCTTAAAAAAGCGTCACCTAAGTATTCGTAACGAAACGTGGTTTTTTGGCACGTGAAAAGAAATAAAATATAAAACATGAAAATTATTTGATTATCATGATTCCGCAATCGGTAGGACTATCGTTATATCATAAAATTTCGTTTAAACAAAATCATGATCATGAGAAGTTAAATAGCATGAAAATAATAAGGTATTAAGTACTCGTGGTCAAAAAAAATTGTCAATTTTCGTTACGTTTTGGACGGTAATATATTTTTATTATTTTTTAAAAAGGTTTAAATCAATTATCTCATTTGCGACCTTGAGAGTTTATATCGTGTCATATAATAAAAAAAATTAAACCTCTAGGTGTTATCAGTTTTTTTTATCAGCCTTCCAAATTTGAAACGTCCAAATTGGTCAAAATTCGCGGCCTTACCCATATTAATTTCTCTGTGAGAGTACAGAAAAATGGAAAATGTTAACCGTGGTTCATTGTTTCAAACGATACAATTAAAATATTCATTGCACTAAACTAAAATTAGAATTACGAAGTACAATCTGAATTCTAACCAACTGCGTTTATGTTACGTATCGAAGTCGTGGTGGACTTGTGGTTTGGTCTATGGCCTCTCAAGCAGAGGATGGTGGGCTCAAAGCCCGGTTCGCACCTCTGATTTTTTCGAAATTCATGTACGAAATTATATTTGGAATTTAACACGAGTTTTACGGTGAAGGAAAACACCGTGAAGACACTTGCACAAACCTGTGAAGCAATTCCATGGTGTGTGTGAAGTTTCCAATTCACACTGGGCCCGCGTGGGAACTACGGTCCAAGCCAAGCCCTTTCACTCTGATCAGGCCTGTGCCCAGCAGTGGGACGTATATTAGGGATGATGGGTATTATCAAATTCAAATTTAAAATGACGTAACACAATAATTTTATAATGTCATGGTATTTAATTTTCAAAAATCATTATTTATGGACAATTTCATTGGTAATCTGAGTGTTATCTAAAGACGATGGTAATTGGTAAAAAATACTTTGAACAATTAGCGTCCTACTTTTATTTTTGTCTGTCCATTCACAAAAGTTTCTTCTTTGAAGTTGAAACTTTTTTTAATAAGGGACATAATAACCTTATAAGCGATAAATAATTTAATTTAGTTTAAGCTATTCTTTTTTTTTGTTTAGCAGTCTTGTACGTGTTTTTTCAATATTTACTCATGTAACGAACATTATCTTATTTATTTATTTTAAATTATAGTCGTAATTACAAAGATAAGTGGTTCCCGAGAATATTAATTTTCTGATATTATAAACGATAATTGCATTGTTTTTTCTTTCAGATTTTGAACGTCACCTGGTCGTTCCTGTCTCTTATTGACAAAGTGTATGAAGATTAAGCAAAAGCTCAAGCAAAAGCCTAGTTGTTTGAAATTTGTAACACATTGAAATAGAACTTGCAAACTGTAAAATAAACTAAAATAATAAAAAAAAACGTTGTTTATTGTCTTGGTTTGGTTTACTTCTGTTTTATTATTTTTCATTATCTTGAATGTGGCTTGCGGAATAACAAGGCTAAAGTTTATTGTGATAACTTGGCTTTTCTTTTAAGTTACTACGAATCGTTGTGATTCTTGTGATAGCGATATTACTAGGTAACAGTGAATGCGTGCTATACTGTATTGGTTGTATGTTAGCTAAGATAGAGGTGGTTTGATAGTTCGCCACAATAATTCCATTTGCTGCCCGAATCTAATTTAAATATTTACCCTCACTATTATTCCTTATTCTACTGACACTGTCTGATACTCTCTAAATCTTATCTCTATAATCTTAAGCCGAGTTTAGATTTGCAAGAAAAATAGCACCAGTTGCATTACATTTACATAGCGGCGCTCGATTGACCACTACAAACTCGTTGGCTTTACGGCCTCGCAATATAATGCAACTTGCACGATTTTTCTTGCAAGTCTATACTCGGCTTACATATTTAAAAACAGCGTGATAAACAGGCAATGGACAGCTTGAAACACTGGAACCACACTGGAGCTATTAACTTCAAACTTGAACTTAGAGGTGTGATGAAGATTTTTTTTTACTTTTCCAGAGCCGTGGTGGTCTAGACTAGAGAGCTATGGCCCAAGCCCTCTGAGTGGAGGCCCCAGCAGTGGGGCGTACCTACTTCTATATAGGCTGGGATGATGATGACGATCTATGCCACGGAAGCAAAGCTTTGTGATAGAACTAGTCTTGTATATACATATTATATCAGCAAATAGAATAGAAATCCCGTACAATCACTAAAGCGGCAATTACACTGCGTCGTTCGCCGCATGCTGCATGCGGCGACCGCAAAAGTGTAAAGAACACGGTAGTCGCCTAGTCGGCCGCATTCGGCGAGCGACAGCTGCCACCGCCTTAAGCTAAACCTATGGCCGCCGCAGTAGACGGACAAACTAATGTAAAGGCGACGGTCGTTCGCCGAAGTAGTTTGAAACAAATTCGGCGACCGCATTAGGTGAACGACGCAGTGTAATTGCCGCGTAACTAACCCAAAACTAAAATTGATGTTTTCACTAATATTTTATCTTAGTTTATAACGTCACAATAATTCCATATTAATTGCTGGTATGTTAGGTCTGCAGCCGAGTCCAAGCGGGCCGGCGTAAACGTGTCAACCCATGTCAGTTTAACTTCCCAACTTAGAAATGTCAATTTAAACGTTGCTAACAGGCACATTTAGCATTCACTATGATAAAGTTAAATGAACATTGTGATGCTTAATTTTAGGGACGTACGAATAATATCCGTTAAATTTCATCGCATCATTTTTAACTCCTTCATCATCCCAGCCTATATACGTCCCACTGCTGGGCACAGGCCTCCTCTCAAAACAAGAGGGCTTGGGCCATAGTTCCCACGCGGGCCCAGTGCGGATTGGGAACTTCACACGCACCATTGAATTGCTTCGCAGGTTTGTGCAGGTTTCCTCGCAATGTTTTCCTTCACCGCAAAGCTCGTGGTAAATTTTAAATGTAATTCCGCACATGAATTTCGAAAAACGAGGTGCAAGCCGGGGTTTGAACCCACGACCCTCTGCTTGATAGGCGATAGGTCAAACCACTAGGCCACCACGGCTTCCTACTTCCGGCTTTTTAACTCCTTACTCTCTTATATTTCAAAGAATTTTAGAATTGGAATTACTCACAACATAACTCGTTGCCAGTGTCAAATATTAACAGTTTATATTTACCGTCCTTTTTTGAGCATCACAGCTGAGCATTGAACTTGTTGTGAGCGCATATATAAATTCAATAAAAATGATGAATTGCGTATTTGCTTGACAAATTTGTCAGTTTTGTTCATAATTAAACTATACAAGCAGATTAAATAAAAACCATCTTATGTGAAGTCTTGTTGTGTGTCGGTGTGTTGGGGTGACAAATAAAAATAACCAAGTGCGGGTAGTTCGAGATACGAGTGCCGATACTTTTTGTGATCAAGTGCGGGTAGCTCGAAGGACTCGCGCTGCTAGGCAGACTTGATACCCTACACTTCAATCTACTCGTGACCACGGCTACTGTAATGTGGTTGAAAAGTCAAGGTAAATATTACTCGTGTGTTTTAGCGTGATAGCTAGGTCATCTCAGCAAACCTAAATCTAACATTCAACCGCATTTGAAGAATACGAGTTTAAGAGTGACAACGTGACTATAGGAACACTTTAACCCCAATAAGTAGCTACCAATTTTTATTTTTTAAATGACATGAAACTTAAATTTCGTCTTAACATGCTACCTTTTATGTTCCCATGCGTTTAAAATCGAACCCTAAAAAGTTTTATGTCGCTTTTTTTTGCAAACTCAGCAACAAGAAATGCATTAGCACTTTCAGTTAGAGTCCTGGACTAATTCCTGAGCAATAATTTAAGCAAAGCCGACTCCATTTCTTTTTTCTTCGTTGGCACCGGTGCAAATCTCCTTTATTAAAATTAATGATTTCACTATAGAGCAAGTCTTAATGGAGTGTATGCTTAATCCTTTAATGCGCTTATGGTTTTTGTTTTTCAAGTATTTCTTCTGTTTACAAGGTTTTTTGTTAAATGGCCAAACTGGATTTAGTGTAAATTATAATTGACCTTTACTGTTTTTTATCTACGAGGTGGTAATTAAATAACTAGAAACCTGAGAATAGTTTGCTCAGAATCGAGAGTAGAATTAATTGCACTAAATATATTTTAAATCTATTTGTATGTTTGTGCGTGTGTGTTTTAAATTCCATTTTCAGTTTGTGCTGTCTTAAACTTACGAAAGCAACATAAGCCAATTAAATGTATTAATGAGGTTGCATACTATTCGATAATTTAATACTGGCTGATTTTCTGTCAGTTTGATTTTTTTCTAAAAACGGCGACGCGCAACTGACAAGCTCAAAAAAAACATTAATAAAAAAGGAATGTTTCTTCAATTAGTTACCTTCCTTTGAAACAGATACACAGATACCTAATAAACTAAAGTCAATCTAGGTAAATCGTTGCGGTTCATTTACGCAGTGCATTGTTTCTATGCCGGTATTAACTTGAGCCAATGTGTATTCTGGCATCATTAGACGTGCTATGTAAGAACAGCAGAGACGTTATGCAAATAGGTATTAGAAATGATTACGAGCTAGCACTCAGTACTGGCAATCTGCCAGTGTTCGCGATAAGACGAACCAGTCGCGGCTTGGTTAATACCTCATTCTGCATAAACTGTCCTTGGAGTACCTATATTTAAACATCATTATCAGCATATCAGCCACAGAACATAGACCTCCTCCATAGACCTTCAGTTGCTTCGGTTGGAAGTGCCCTGCATCCACCGTGAACCCGCGGCTTTAAACCAGGTTATCCGTCCGTCATTAGAGGACGGTATTTAAACACACGCATCTTAACTTTGAAGGCTCGAGTAGCTCTAATCTCAATGGCACGTAAATAAAGCTAGCTCTTGAAGGATGCAAATTGACTGTGGACAGAGGGAACAGCGAATAATAGACAATAAATTCAATTCAATTTTAGAAATATAGTTCGAGCGATGATTCCGACTATATCAAGGTTGAAAAATTCACGTAATATCGGTTTTACTTGGCCATTGTTCGGCTTCGCTGTACGGTATCTGCAGTAGAATCTAAAATAGACAATACAAACGTACATTTTGTTAAACTATATAATGTACAAGGCAAATTCAGCAATATCTCAGCAATATTAATAAAAATCGAGAAAGTTGACGAAAAAATCCTAAATTTGCTTCGACATCTGGTAATATTACCGTCAGAATTGGTATTAAAAGGCGTGACTTAGAAGCCCAAAATAAGCGTTCATCTGAATATTTGCCAATAAAAATCCGTATTCGCGGAACTCGTGGAGTGGATCGTGTCAAGCTTCGTTACCTTGAATAAAAAATACACGCGAAAACGCTTATCTGATGCGATACCTGGGCTCGGTACTCGGTTTGGATACTCTTTGATTTTTGCGTCTGCCGTCACATCTGTATAGCCTTAGATAGAATAGAGAATGAACCAGAAGTCGCATCGCGTTGCCATGTGCCAGGGCTAAGAAAAATCGCTCTTTTAAACTCCAAGCACGAGCAAATATTCCTGCACTCTGATTTCTGGCCGGAAGAGAAGCAAGGATGAGAATTCCTAAATTGTGATTATAATTATGTGATTATTTCATGTTTTGAAATTTACAGCGCATTGGTATCAACTGTAATACTATAAATTTTCATTGATTAATAAATAAATAAATGTGGTTTAAATCAAAAAGAAAAAGCGTAATTGTTCATAGAGTAGAGGCAACATGGCAACTCACCCACAGCACGAAATTTTGGAATGGACTTTCTTTGGCAGTATTCACAAATAGCTTTGATATAGTTATTTAATATACTGGAAACCTTGGATACCCCAACGTCTTTTTTACAAGTTTTTATTCCAACTTGCCCTGTCCGTTGTTGTTGGGTCAAATCTTGTAAGTTCATTTTGATCCACTTTCAGTGGTCGTTGTGTTTTTTAGAAACTACCTATGTCTTTCTTTTAAGTTACTTTATTGCATTTAACTATTTCAAATAATTTGGTTATTTCAAAGAATATTAGTATTGTTTACTAAATCAGTAATTCTACTGGATTTCCAACACTGAACTCGTTACATTATTGCCTATATATTTTTTTCCCTAAACTCTGAATCAAGCAAAGTAATATTATATCAACAAGTAGCCACTCTAGCCTTTCCATCCTGTATAAAGGTAGAAAGGTACGGAAATCAGGACACCCTCCTCACGGCCCATTAAGAAGTGACCAAGTACATCCCATTACTGTCACCATTCCCCGTTCCTTCTTTAGCTATGTAAAATACCTACAAATGGTTAGAATGTAAAAGGCTTGGTAAAATTAACCCGCGTTTGGTCTCCGAGGGGTTCACGCAAGCCAAATTTTTAAACACATGAATCGGTTTAATAAACTAAATGAATGAGTATGAATACAGTACTTTAAATGCGAGTACAATAATATTAGATGTGAAACTCCGTATTCATTAATGGTAATGTTTTTAATGTAACTAACTCATCACCTCCCCTAATGAGCGCTATTGCGCCCTGTTCTTGGCTACACGCATCCAGCCTTTCGCAAATTGTCACTCCACCTGGCCGGAAGGCGTCCTATACTACGTTTGCTTAGACGCGGTCTCCACTCAAGAACTGTTTTACTCTAACGGTTGTTAGTTCTTCGACAAATATGACGAACCCACTGCCACTTCAACTTGCTTACTCTCTAAGCTATGTCGATGACCTTAGTTCTGTGTCGGATAGTCTCGTTAAGGATTTTATTTATCCTTACTTAGCTCGCTGAGCGACCTAATTCACTAACTACCTCACTGTACCTAATATTATAGATTGTGATAGCTTTTTTTGAAGCCGTGGTGGCCTAGTGGTTTGACCTACCGCCTCTCAAGCAGAGCTTAGGGTTGTGGGTTCAAACCCCGGCTTGCACCTCTGAGTCTTTCGAAATTCATGTGCGGAATTACATTTGAAATTTACCACGAGCTAGGAGAACATCGTGAGGAAACCTGCGCAAACCTGCAAAGCAATTCAATGGTGCGTGTGAAGTTCGCGTGGGAACTATGGCCCAAGCCCTCTTGTTATGGAGAGGAGGCCTGTGCCCAGCCGTGGGACGTATATACGTGTAGGCTGGGATGATGATGATTATGTGATAGCATTTAAGAGCTCTAGACGACACTGGTGTCTTAAGTGAAAATGGGTTTAGTGCTACACTCTGCTTTTCACTTCGATTGCGAGGATATGAAATAGCAACAGTGGAAACAATTGTTCAATTTCTAGGTATCTTTTATTTTTCATGCATTGCTATATTATGTACATTTATAAACCATTAGTTTTTTTTTATTTATTTCATTGATTTTTAGTTTTGTATAAATAAAAAACTTTTTTGTTTGTGGCTGTTGACACCTGATTGCCTTGGTCTTAGACGAAGATTTTACTTTATGCACTAGACTAGAGCATAAAAAGTCACTTTATGTCGCCTAGATCCAGCATAAATACGAGGTTTATCGGCAAGAGAAGTAAAAAATAGGTTTCTATATCATGCAGATATTAATGTCGTCGGATGTCGATAGGTACTAAAACTATGTATAAGATGCTGGATTAACACCACAGTGCTTTGAGTGTAGGTACAAAATATGTTTCTATTATGAAACTCAACATCCAAACTGTAAAGTTACTGTAACGGCTGTTGATCCGTGACAGTATGTGTAGTTTCACACGTGGTTATTTTTTTTTCAAAATATAGACTAACGCGAAATAAAATAATACTTTAATATAGCTATTGTGTTATATTGCTGTCGGATTTTCAAAGCGAGCCAATAAAATAATATTAGGCATTGAAAAATTTGCCAGATGCATGTGACTTGGTAAAAACCAAACTATAAGCTATTGTCTAAACTTTCTTCAGTACAAGGGACCCTCAATTAACTTATTCGTAGGATGTATTTTTAAGCAATATAGCAATAGACAAGTTACTTGGGAGAATCTGTAGACAATAGACATGATCCTAGTGAAGCTTTGTCTAAATGACCAGATGTGAGAGTTCGAGCCGGATGTTTTATTGCCAGGACAGCGGCGGCATTGGTTCTTTTGATTGCGCCGAAACAATTGTCGATGGGGTTTTTTGGAAATTAGACAAGGACAGCTGGTAGATAGTTTCATCTCTGTCAGGTATCTTCCTACCGGGGCAGTGGGGTGGAGATGGTAGTGGAAGGGACTGCTAAGATTGTCGGGGCGGACGGCAGGGGAGTCCTTCCTGAGAGCTCGTAGGTGACAGGCGCGAGACAGTTCTTGGGCACGCGAACGCGAAAGGTTCTTCCGGAGAGACCGTAAAAGATAGGCGCGACATCGGACATCGGGGCGCGAATGCGGAGAGTTGCGGGCTAGGCGCATTTCCGGAGCATAGCGGTCGAAGTTTTATACTACTAAGGACGAGTAGTGGCAGCTAAGTCTAACTTAATTTATCTTGTCACAGTGACAATATGTGTTTCTGATTCGGTCCCAAATTTACGGTATTTTATTGGTGCTCTGTTTGATTTTGGATTTGTGATTTGTGTGTTACGTAATTGCATTAATTTTGTGAATTTATTTGTTCTGATCTAGCTTTAAAAATCGCGGACTATGTTCATTCTTTAAACCAGTTAGCTAAATAGTCGTTATTTAATGAAACACGTAAAACTATTAAATTTACCATTTCTTGACCTCAAATCTATAAAATCACTTAACCTGACTCGCCGTGACCTTCCTCGGAGGATAGCCACGCGTAGTCCCACATAATTCTACTACTATTGGTTAATTTTCTGATCAAACCTTCTAAAACCACTTCCCTTCTAGAAGCTGCGGGGCGTGAAGTCTAGTTTGTTACTTTGTTCGCGTAGGACTTAATTAGTTTGAGGTGCAGCTATACTCTACGAGTATTGTACGAGCCAGCGGTGATTAGTATTTAGTGCAGTTGAGTTAGTCATTATTCGTTTTTATTATTTTAGTCGTTCGTCGTGAGGCGGAGCTGCGTTGCGTGAAATTTATTGGACAAAGAGTGAAAGAGTGAAGAGTGTGAGAGTGACAAGAATTTATTTGTGAGCGAAATAAATTTGATACCGCTTAAGTTGATTAATTTTAAGGTGTCATTGTAATCTCAGTGGAATAAAGGAGAGAGTGCACACATCTTATGCACTAATCAATCCTTACTCACTCGATCCTGAGTTTTACTAGATTACTGTGTCACACGTGCCACTGCTTAATTTGTTTCTAGTTCGTGCCAACCTAGAGAACGAATACACTTTTACACTATACAGGCACAAATCATTTTACACTATACAACATCACACGTGAGGTCGGCCTAGGTAATCCGCCTTATGAGCCGAATGATCTTAGTTGTTCGATTGTCACAGCATGCACTAGGTACACACCACACATTCCTGTGCAGTGAATACAAACACTAGCTAACACACCTGCAGGAAGGTTATCTGGCTGAGATTAGCTCCTGGATGAACTGGAGAGCAGCACGTCAAGGACTAGGGCCCATTTTCAGGAGGCACACGTTGTCTGTCGACTAACCTGGGTCCTTTACAAGCACTAGGTACACAAACGAGCCCTGAGTTACTTGTGTGTTTATAATTGTCGCCAGTGGCTCTGAGGTGCGCCGTCTCGGCCTTTTGACCCTTGACCGTCTAGCGTCTTGTGAGGAGACTGGTTAGAGCTGTATCCTTTGTAGGAGTTCACAGATAAGGTGCTTCTTATACGCATCCAAGTGATATTCAGATTACCTCGCACAAGTCATCAACACCCTCTAGTTCTTTGACACGGACAAACCCGCGGCAGCTTCGAGTGTAGGGACGCGTAAAATCAGCATAGATTAAGAGCTTGTGAGCGTAAAATCAGCATAAAGCGGCGAGCGTAACTTGCACTATTGGCGTGTGTGTGTGGGCGTGTGTGATTGTGGGTTCATGTATGCGGGCGTGTGATTTTGTACTCAAAGCGTGACGGTTTGAAAGAAGATATTTTTAGGGGGTTAGGATTGTTCCAAAGGCTTTGTTGGGCACATGATCGGGGCAGGGGCCTTCTAACGATCTATGTGTGGGACTAGGCTATTGAGGTGTGATGGGAGGCCTAGATTTTCAAATCGAATAGGATTCCCCCATACGACCTAAAGGTCTTATTCCAAAGGGTCCCTTGTGATCGGGTATTTTTCCTAGGTGCGATGTTGTTCGGCGAGAAAGCAGAGGCGACGACTGATTACTTATAATACCTACTTGACTTTGTCATTCTAACGAAATTACATAACATAATTCATCTCATAACCTTAACTTTCTGAAACTAAGCATTTTCTGACTTTGCGGCATAATTAAAATTTACACAACGTATCAGAGGGTCCTAAATACTTAAAACTAGACGATCACATTTATTTAGATATGGCCAATAATTAAGCTTTATATAGGATTAAATATGGACGCGACTTACGTCGGTACTTTTATCCATTTCTGATAAGACCCGGGTGAGCAGTCGTTACATTACCGGAACACATCAACAACAAACCGGGTATGTATAAATATTAAGTTTTAAACTACACTGACACCCAGCTTAAAGAAAAGATGAAGTTTTCACATTACTTTTGTGTGCAGGATACCTAAAGACAAAGTTTTCCTACAAGAAGACTTGGGCCATTTCTGCGTTGTGCCATAACGTTAAACTATTTATTTTTAGGGTACCGTACTTTAACCCTTTGACCGCCACGGCCGGTATAGCACGACAGCTGAAAAAAGTGCCATAGTGGCCATGTCTGCATTTCGTGGCGCATTTGGAACGATTTTGACGACCGGATGGCCAAGTGGTTAGAGAACCTGACTACGAAGCTTGAGGTCCCGGGTTCGATTCCCGGCCGGGGCAGATATTTGTATGAATAATACGAATGTTTGTTCTCGGGTCTTGGATGTTTAATATGTATTTTAACTATGTTTTTATCTATATATGTATGTTTATCCTTTGCCTAGTATCCATAGTCTTTGCTTAGTTTGGGACTGGGTCAATTGGTGTCAAGTGTCCCATGATATTTATTTATTTTTTATTTATTTTCAGTTTTTTTTTTTCGGCTGTGACTGACCGTGGCGGTTAAAAGGTTAAAAGAAAACACGAATGGTGTATGTCAGTTCCCAAACCGAACTGGACCCGCATGGGCCAACGGACGGCCCATGCTCTGTCATTCTACGAGGCCTGTGCCCGCCCAGCATAGGAACATAGGCTGAGATGATGATGGTGATTTTTCGTTTACCCCACAGTTTTGACATGTGCTAAACTGGTGAACTGACACATAGGCACCATCTGCGGCTGTACCCACATGCTCGATCTATACGCTGTTCTCTGAAATGTACAAATTGCCACGACGGTTCTGTAACCCTTCTAATGCAATGTATCCATTTATTTCAGGTGCCTGCAGTTTAACGCGAAATGTTTTGTACATGCCTTAACAATTCTATTTCCTACTAATATTACAAATGCGAACGTTTTTGAGTATGTGTGTTCTATGTTTGTTAGTTCTTCACAAGTAATAAAGTTACACGTAAAAAATTGTATATTCCCTATTTAAATTTAAATAAACAGGCAGCACCTTGCAGGTGGTAGGAATCCTGCAGTGAAGCAACAGTGCTTGCACTGTTGTGTTTCGGCGTGGAGAGTAAGACAGCCGGTGAAATTACTGGCACTTGAGGTATTCCATCTTAGGCCTCTAGGTTGGCAACGCATCTGCAATCCCCTGATGTTGCAGGTGTCTATTGGCGGTGGTGATCTCTTACCATCAGGAGACCCACTTGCTCGTTTGCCATTCATCTTATAAAAAAAAAACTAAAATTATGAATGATTCTGGCGTCAATTTGCGGTGTTCTACATCGATGAACTACAATATTTTACCTTGCTAAACCCTATGGCGTGCATAGAGTAGGCAGCAGGGTCGGCAGCGCTTGTAAACTACTAACTGTCTACCCTAGAATCGACCCAATGCACGCCAATGCACAACCATACATAAATATGTGTAACATGTATGTGTTTTCACACGAATCCGGCGCTTTCAACTTTTATACAACACTTACCACACAAAAAATAGTAAAGCATTGTCAAAACAAAAACTGTATTGATACATTTTAATTAGGTACATATCATCATCAGCCGGAAGACGTCCACTGCTGGACAAAGGCCTCCCCCTTAGAACGCCACAATGAACGACCACTCGCCACTTGCATCCACCGGTTTCCCGCTACTCTCACGATGTCGTCAGTCCACCTAGTGGGAGGCCTGCCAACGCTTCGTCTTCCGGTTCGTGGTCGCCACTCGAGGACTTTTCTCCCCCAACGGTTATCTGTTCTTCGAGCGAACGTACATAATATATCTTCTTTCATTCTTCATCAACGCGTATTTCCTTAGCATTGGACATAGGACGTGCCACGCGTGCCAGGCTTGTTAGATAAATTTACTAGAATTGTTATTTTTTAGTAGTAAATTTTCCAAGCTCCGACTTCTGTGTGTTTTTGGCCCTTCGGGCCGATGCAAACTTAATGTAAACCTGCCTGTGTTGAGTCGAGTCGATAAAAAATAGATTCTGCGATTCTGAGTCCGCCTCTAGTACCCCTAGTGTAATTTTTCGGTTACAAAATACGTCTCGATCGCGTTAGCGTAAAATCTCAATTTGTATGGAAACACGAACATCGCAAACGTTCCGCTAGAGGCGCTGTTCGTGTTTCATACAAATTGAGATTTTAACGCGAACGCGATCGAGACGTATTTGTACCGAAAACATACGCTAAGGGCACTGTATAAAACCATAGTTGCCTACGAAATCCTAACTCAAAAACTTAACTTAACCCCAAAAGACACTAACACAAAACAACTTCAAAATGCACACGGAAATGACAGCTGATAGATGAAGGAAATACTCTGCATCGACTTTTACAGGGTGTTTCAGGGCTATGTCATATGAAGGGAACGTATCTTAAATATTGTAGATAGAAAAAATTACTGAAAAAAAGATTTTATTTTCATTTCAGGAACAATTCAAACTACTTTTTTTTTAAATATATTTCTTTTAATATATATTTAATATTATAAATGCGAAAGTAACTCTGTCTGTTACGCTTTGACGTCGAAACCACTGAACCGATTTTGATGAAATTTGGTATATAGGTAGTTTGAACCCCAAGGATCAACATAGGATACCTTTTATTCTGGTAGAGGGCGCCACCACGCGATAACCTAGTACCTGTACGATAGTCGATACCAATAAGAAAGCTCAATGATAAGGATTTTTTTTTGAAATAACACAGCACCTTAAATAAAACTAAGACCTTGAAATTGTACCTACATTTATAATTTCAGTAAAAAAACGGCCAAGAGTGTGTCGGACAAGCCCAAGATAGGGTTCCGTAGCTATTACGGAAAAAAACAATATTTTTACTAAGGATTTCGTTTTTGTACGGAATCTTCCAAGTTTAGGTATATATTTTGTACCTTAGGCTGCTATTTACTCTTAAACTCAACCAAAGCAAACCAAAATTCTCAAGCAAACTTAACCCTTACAGTTTTCCTAGTAAATTTGATTATACTTACTACCATCCTGATTTTTTTTTTAATTTTCCACCCAACCATTCAGATTTAGAGGGGGACCCGATTTTAATGAAAATTTTAACTTTAAAGTTGAAATAATTATTGAATCAGGCGTTACTTTGCGAGGTCCATATCAATGAACTAAAATAATTTCCTTGCTCACCGCGACCTTACGATAGAACTTTGCGACTTTTTAGTTCATTTAAAGTTGAATATTCTGCAAAAAAATATGTAAGTTTATATTTGTATTTTTTTACACTGTGTTGTGTTATTGCTGTTATAAGTAAATAATGTTTTTCTTTTTTCCTTCCACGTATAGCATTGGACACCCTGTATTCTACCTTACTGTTGATCTTAAGGGAATTGGGAGGAAACTACAGCTAAAATATGTACTGTGTAATAATAATATTACTAAAACATAGCTCCACGTCAACCCAATGTGAGAGAGGCTCAAATCGTGTCAATCACATGCCAGTATTATTTATTACAACCACGTACTTTTGCTTTGGAAGACATCTTTTTCGATATTTTTTCTTAATTCCGATAAGTACCTCACATATAAATTAAGTGTGAGTCCAACTCGCGCACCGATTCCGTACAGTTAAGAAAATGACTACGAGTACATTTAAATCACAAAATAAAAATAAAACTACCATGTAGAGGGCTACCACAAGGTAGGGACCTTGTGGCAATCAGGAGCCCAAAGTCAACAGTGCAAAAAAACCTTAATGAACATGCAAGTTACACAAGAGTAGGTACAGAAAATATTTTAGCCTTCCATATTTTCATAGTCAGAAAGTCAATAATAACTACTGTCAATTTTAAAGGACGGGTTGTATAAACTGCAATATTAATGGCAGCTTATTTACATACAACAGACCAACAGTCATTTTTAGCTGGACTTACTTTACTTTGCAGACTGCATTAATTTATACTGACAGCTGCGGTTTTAACGTTTCCATCATAAACTTGTAAAAACATGTGAAATATCTGTCCAGTTTAATTATGTTCGTAAAGTGTTTGTTTTCTTTTCAAGCTATATTTTCTCAAACATGCTCGGAAATGTATGCGTTAATGTCACGAAATAAGGACATGAAGTTTCTCATTTATGGCTCCCTACATTACTTCTTGGCCCAAGGTCATAAGGAATATATAAAAATCCATTCTTGTCCGCTGCTCTAACTTTTTCAATTTGCTTACTAACGTTAAACTGACAAAGGAAAAATTACAAACAGCCAACCACCATTAAAGTAGACTCTTTAAGCATAGATAGTTGCGACATTAAAATTAAAAAAAGTTAAAAAAAGTTAAAGTATATTTACTTATGTGCGGTTAAACATGGTGCTCGAATAGCTTGTTCAAATGGCAAGTTTAAAAAATTTAAAGGGCGGCAAATTAAACTATTATTTACTTAATTACCTAGTAGTTATTTTAATTGTACCTAATATTACCTCACATTTGATTGAGAAAAGCACTACACAATCCTCGGCCAGAACAGGGATTGCTGGACTTGTTTTATCCGGCCTCGTCTAGGTATGACTCTGCCGTCTACTCCAAACTCGACCATCAATCCTTTATTATCATGGCCTCTGCAGTAATGTACTATTAAAGTTCCATGCTTCGACAGGGAAACAGAATCCGTACATGTACAAGCGTTACCTACTTCACTGTCCATCTGTGTGTGACGCCTCACGAAAGTTTTCAGGAACGTGTAAAATTGTTATATTATGACTTTGTAAATAGGATTAAATAAAATTACATGTGATCACATAAAATTGTTAAGGTGTAAAACTCGGTACCCGTTCATTTCGCAAGTAACGTTTGGCAACCTGATTAATTTCGCAACTGTCATTTCGCAAACTCTAAAACTGTTAATATTTCAGGATTTATTTCAGGGCCATCGTCTAAAACCCTTTAGGTTAGGTTAGGTTATATTATAAAAATCCTGAAATATTTAGTTTCAGAAATATTCAACATTTGGGAAATGGAAAGTTGCGAAATAAATCAGGATGAAAAAAATTGTTTGCCGAAACATTAGTAAGCAGTAAAACTCATTAATCCGGATAATCACGTCTTAAATCGAGTTTAGCTCGACATGTTTCGGGCTAATCCGTAGCGCGTGAGTGCGCGTGTTGCAGCAGCCGCCGAGTCGCTTTGCTTTCCAAAACATGTCGAGCTAAACTCGATTTAAGATATGAGTTATCCGGATTAACTTTCATTTAATATGAGTTAGTCTCACGGTAGTTTTAGGTGTAAAACTGTAAAACAAAAGTTTTAAGTCTTCGCAATTCAAGTATAGGTACGAGTAGGTACTCCCTTTTGAAAGCGTATTTTATACAACAGTAGTGCATTTTAAAGTCTGCCTTTTTCGCGACAAATTGCAAACATTTCATAAAAATCTAGCGAGGATTTTATAGACTACGTAAGTCTATCTCTTTATGAAATATCTGGCGCAAAAGAGTTAGTACGGGTGAATACCTTTTTGGCTATTTTATGCAGAATATTAAATAAATAATACTTTAAGGTTTAGAGTAGGTACATCTACGGATTACAATAAAGTTTCGTCTTAGATACCTAACATATTGCAATTTACTGTTTAAGGTGCTCCCTCGCGTGTCTCTTTCGCACTGCGAGAGTGAAAGAGGGATGATTTACCGTTGTTCATAAAGTAACAGAAGGAAACTGGCTCGGCGGGGGCCCGCAGTGTAATACTGCTTGTACGATTTTTCTTGCACATGTAAACTGAGCTTAAGAATTTTTTTGGGGAACATGCAATACCCTCACTGGCTGAATAAAGATCTCAATAAGACCGCCTGTCCACTGGACCGGAGCGAGGCAACGGAGCGTTGAGCGAGATAAAAATCCAGCAATAGAATTGCGTAAAATCTCTGCTCCTATTCAGTCCACAGGAAGTAAGTAAACTAGCTTAAAAATTCATACAAAGCCGGGAAGTGGAGCGAGGAAGAAGACCGGGGAAGTGGGGCGAAGAAATAAGCGCGAGCGAAGAAGCTCCTCGAATGGAAACACAGTCAGCAACTCCTTTCTCAAATTACTTTCTCGCTCCACTCCGTTCGTTATTTAGTTAGCTCCATGCGTCCGCAAGTCCACTCCGCATTAATTTCTTGCTCCGCTCGTCCGTTATCTAGCTCCATGCGTCCGCAAGTCCACTCCGCATTAATTTCTCGCTCCGCTCCGTCCGTTATCTAGCTCCATGCGTCCGCAACTTCGCTCCGCATTAACTTCTCGCTCCGCTCCGTCCGTTATCTAGCTCCATGCGTCCGCAACTCCACTCCGCATTAATTTTCTCGCTCGCTCCGTCCGTTATCTAGCTCCATGTGTCCGCAACTCCGATCCACATTAATTTCTCGCTCCGCTGCGTCCGTTATCTAGCTCCATGTGTCCGCAACTCCGCTCCGCATTAATTTCTCGCTCCGCTGCGTCCGTTATCTAGCTCCATGTGTCCGCAACTCCGCTCCGCATTAATTCTCGCTCCGCTCCGTCCGTTATCTAGCTCCATGTGTCCGCAACTCCGCTCCGCATTATTTTCTCGCTCCGCTCCGTCCGTTATCTAGCTCCATGCGTCCGCAACTCCACTCCGCATTAATTTCTCGCTCCGCTTCGCTATTTAGTTCCACGCCTATGTCTATGCCTATAATATTTGTTTGCATGCCAATGTGTCTGGTTAGACATGTCACAGCTCATTAGCACTATTTTTTAAGACCGATTTAACCCTGTCTCAAGCAAAATAAACTATTTCATTTCATTTCATTTCATTATGGACAGACATAGTGGACAACTCACTCCGCATACACTTTCGCTCCGCTCCGCTGCTCGCTCCGCTCCAGGCAGCCTTAACGACACGGCCACGGGTTTTCTGTCTTCAATGTGCGGATTGCCGCATAACCGGTACCTGTAGGTACCCGTCACAATATGTTTTTAACCTCCGACGCAAAAAGAGGGGTGTTATAAGTTTGACCGCTAATGTGTGTCTGTGTATCTGCATATCGGTGTGTCTGTCTGTGGCACCACAGCTCTTAAACGGATGGACCGATTTGAATGCGGCTTTTTTTATTTGAACGCAGGTTTTCCAGCGATGGTTCTTAGAAATGTTTTATCAAAATTGGTTCAGCCGTTTTTAGACATTGAATTTTGAAGTAACAAAGTCGGGGTTTTTCAAACTTTTTGTTGGTTAGGTTATTTGAAATACGATTGACAAAATATTTCCATACATGTCGCACCATGTCAAAGGTGTGACTAAATTTTGAATTAAAAATGCCCATAATAAACCTTTTTATCCTGGCCTGAGTCTACTGTGGCTTATTCACAAAATAGTATTTGATTTTTGGAAGTGATGGGTCAAATAAAACTAAAATTACTTTACATCATCATGTCAGCCGAAAGACGTCCACTGCTGGACATAGGCCTCCCTCAAGGCTTGGACCGGTCTTATGCTTTCCGCATCTAACGCGATCCCGCGATCTTAACCAGGTCGTCGCTCCATCTTGTTGGAGGCTTACCGACAGCTCGCCTCCTTGTGCGCGGACGCCATTCAGAACCTTCTGAATCCATCGGCCATTAGTCCGACAAATTACTTAAAATTGGGAAAAACTTTGGTAAGTGTGAGCAGTTGCAGCTTAGTGTTCGCGAATATCGTCTACATAAACTGAAGTACCGACATTGTGTCTTTTTTGGCCTGCTCTTACTCAATATTTTTTAATTATTATTTTATTAGTATAAAAGTACGCTAGATGGCGTTATGAGCAACAAAATCATCTGTCATACTACATTATTTTTAAAAACCAACTTAATCTAGTAAAATTGACAAGATTTCATATTTCTAAGACTATAATTTGATTCGTTCTCTGTATTCTGTTTGGAAAGAGAAAAACGCTGATATTTCTAAAATTTCGCTACAACTATTAATTAATTTATTTCATTTTTTTAAGATGTGCTTATTCTAAAAGGGCATAACTCCAAAACTACCACATAATTATTTATATATTTATTTATTAAAAAGTACATTTCACAGCATTACAGTATTGACCAATACACTGTGAAACTACACAAATCACATCTTAACTAAAGTACAGTGGAAACTTTACATAGGAACACTAGATCCATTACTTTTGTCTAGTCTCTTAAAAAAAAGAACACGTAAATCTGACGTAGACGTTGCATAGAGAGTCAAAATTATGACAGCTCCTTTTTCTTGTGAAAAAGGCAAAGGAAACATATCTATTCTGTGGTAGTGTTGGCAAAATCAGACATATTTTTTAATTTTTTTGTATTTTTTTAAATATGGAGAAATCAATTATAATAAATATTTTTCCTGATATTTACAGGATTCCTGTAGTAATTTACAGGTGTTAAAAAAATTAAATCTGGTCAATTATGAAAAAATACATACATGAGCACTGCGCGTCGTCTACAATTTTGATAGATTTTATTTGCGCCACTGATTTTCTCGGTTGTTTAATGACCTATTATTAACCGCACCTGCGTTACCGGCCAACTATCTAAAGTCGCTAATTACACTTGCTGCGTTGGACTTTATCACTGAAACTTTACGGCTTAATGACTGAGGTAACGGTAGTTTCCGCTTCGGTTAAAACGCTGAAGGTAAAAAGAGTTCATTACTCAAAAAACGAAATAAACTTGCATCGCTTTGTCAGTTTGCAATTGTTGCAGATAAAAGTACTAGAGGTAGTAATTTTTACATGCTTTGTCATTGAAAAAAAAATTGTAAACCTTGCGAAGGCACCCATATCCAACATAGTTGTCAAGAAGGTTTACTACTGATTTTCAACCGGTAATCAGGACCACTCTGTCAAGATTGTAGGTATTTAAAGTGAGACAGAAATAAAAATATAAATTTCTCACTCTCATGGGACCTTAAGAATGGCAAACGATATAATTAGCACACAGCGATGACAGCTTCATCAATCATTGTTTTGTAAAATTTATTTTAATTAATGAACATTTTCTAATCGAATGACTCATTTCATTTGTTGCTTCTCTTACGATTTGACAGTTTGGTGCTCAAACACGGCGTGCTGATAAATAGGAAACCCTATTCTGAGTGAATAATACAGATATTACATGATCTAAAATTTTAGCTGTTGTCAATACTATGATGGTTAAGATTTATACAATAATTTTTATAATCCATTCCATCCATCCCAGCCTATATACGTCTCCTATGTAATTCCGCACATGAATTTCGAAAAACACATTGCAGAGGTTCGAGCCGTGGTTTTATAATAAGTCCATAATATTTCAGTAAGTACCTAACCTTCGTAAAATTATTTTAACGGATTTTTCATTGAAAATGTAGTATACGAGAGTATGTAGGTAAAGAAAACTAAACTAAATGACTACTACAAATGAAACCTCTTCGCAACATTTTTGCTTCTCTATCAATAAGCTGTCAATCGTCAAGGACGTTGATATATCAATCAGTCAGTCAGACTTTCCTTTATATTATATAATTTTTCCACCCAGCTATTAACCGACTAACCTACAATCATAACGAAAATCTGAGTAGGGCAGAAGTACCGTTTGTTGCCACTGCACCGTTTATGGCAATAATAATTTATTGTTAACATTTGAAATAAATTTATAGTAATAAAACATTACAAGCTTTATTCGTTTTAGTATAAACTTTTGAAATCTCACTAAACATAATTTAATACTATAACATATATTATTACTTCAAATGTCGACTGGCCAAAAACGGTACCTCTACCCTACATGCAAAAGAGCACTTGCGAGTACACTTGTATACCTGTATAGGTAGTATAGGTACAAATAACCCGAATATCGACGTTTCTACTCATCAGTATCACCGTATCAGATATCACCGGCGTCCTTGCTCGCGATTGAATTTACTTTGTTAATTGAGTACCTCTGAATCAACAGCCCGCATAATTGTCATGTTATAATCGGACACCATTTATAACAAGGCTGCTTTTTTCATTAAATTACATTGATTGATTCTGTTGTTACTTTGCGGAGGTCCAAATTATGAACTACAGAGGGGCACATACGTCATCTGTTCTCGTAGATGACAGCGCCTCTGATGTTTGGATGATAAAACACAAACCGTCAATAATGTCAAACGTGGACTTAGACAGCTTTAACTGTCTTGAGGATGATGAAAGAGATAGTGTAGTTTAGTTTATTTATTCATTCAATACATCATAAAGAAAAGTAAAGAAAAGGAAATATCTAAGATTGTTTTTTTTGGAATCTTTTTGTATTTTTTATTTCAATTCCAAATTTTTACTTTTACGGCTACGACATAGACGTCGCTAGCGTCACTGCTTAAGTGACTAAGTAAATAAGAAACAAACAAGCTGAGATATGAGGCGCATAGGGGAAATTCGTGTCGGTACCGTTGACCATCAGTGGTGTAGCGGTATAGCACGTGGTACGGATTACCGAGGACCTGGGTTCGATTCCCAGTGATGGTCTTATTTTTCTGTTTTTTCTGTGCATCTATATTTCAGTTTGTATTTTCAATAAAGGAAATATCTATAAATATTATTATCATTACGCTTATTGTGTGGGTCCGTGTGCGTCTGTGTATTATTGTGGGTTTAGTTCGTCCTCCGGCCACCAGTTAGCGCCTGTTACTGTAGATACAAATTTATAAAATAATGTTTGATGAACTACAAAATTTACGATATATCGTGGGTACATCTTCTTTTTTTGGACATGAAAATTCATCCTATTTAATTTCCAAGTCATCAATAATACCACAGAGTGAAAATTGAGTTTTTACTCTGTGGTAGTACCTTATGAAGGTAAATATAATGTAACAATGCTTGTCAAATGGCACAAAATGTAACATTGAGGGTACTGTGGTGGGCTAGATGTGGTTTTATTAGTTACTTAAGTATTTAATAACTGAAAAAAAGCTAAAACTTGCCTCTTGAAAGTGTGTTGCAATTTTTCATCACTTTGTAATAATATGCAAAACGCAGCGTGAGAGTGCAGTTACAAAAATAAGGTCAAATTTACTCGTGCTATACGGTTCAATCTACTCATGCCTACGGCGGCTGAAATATGGACGAAACGGTGAGATAATTTTCATAATATAAAAACATGAATACGTCCAGTAGGTAATTAATAATAATTATTAAAAGTCGCAAAAATTCAAAACATCAGTTACAATTTTAAATTCGTGACGATATTTTCACATTGTTATTGTAAATATAGCAGCCGTGGTGGCCTAGTGGTTTGACCTATCGCCTCTCAAGCAGAGAGTCGTGGGTTCAAACCCCGGCTCGCACCTCTGAGTTTTTCGAAATTCATGTGCGGAATTACATTTGAAATTTACCACGAGCTTTGCGGTGAAGGAAAACCTGCACAAACCTGCGAAGCAATTCAATGGTGCGTGTGAAGTTCCCAATCCGCACTGGGCCCGCGTGGGAACTACGGCCCAAGCCCTCTTGTTCTGAGAGGAGGCCTGTGCCCAGCAGTGGGACGTATATAGGCTGGGATGATGATGATTGTAAATATAAAGAAATTTTAATAGGTTCAATAACCTATTACAATTTCTATACCCATAAAATTTATTTATAACAACAAACCGGCACAAAAACAAAATCCCCGATCCACACTTCACCTAGTTCCAAACAAACACTGCGCATTTTAATTAACCCCACAATTTTTCAGCCCAGTTTCAACCCAGTTTCCTTATAATAATGCAAATAAAGCTGCTTAAAGCACCACTTCGGGTAGAATTAGTTTGTTGACAGTCTAAATTTTGAACAAAGTTAGTTTGTTGCGGACTCCGGCCGCTTCAACCACTCGATCGGTAAACCATTTCCTGCGACCGGCTACCGCCAGAGATTCTAAATCATAGATACGGATAGAGGGACACGTTATCGACGTTGTTATCAACCCAATAAATTTTAATCTTACGATTCGTGGGATTACGGTTCTTCGTGGGGAAATGGGGAAATTTAGGGCAACCGCTGGCCGATTTATTTGTGGGATTCGACAACGACGATAAACAAACGACTGTAAATCTTACGTTATTAAGCCAGTATAAAAAGCAGTAAAATACCGAGTTCAAGGAAAATCAAAGCTTTGGTGCTTGTGTCGAGGAATCTTTAGAAATAACTTCAATAACAACTATTTTGCTAAGTTAGCTTTAGTTTATCAAAGCAAGCCGGTTCTAGGTTTGTTAGGAGAGCTACATTTGAAATCAAACCGCCAAAGTTAAGCGGAATCCGCGGTAGTTGGATCCTCAACAAATTTGAAAGTTTGCCGATAGGGGGTTAGAAATTCACTAGCCTAGAAAACCTGGGCTTTCACTAAAAATACCAAATATATAGTATTAATTATTTGCAGTTTTATTCCATGTTATGATGTTGTGGAGACATTTAACCTGCAAAGTATGCACCCTTAGATGAATAAGTAAACAAAAAGTTTTCAACACCATAAGATACATTCAAATACCATCGTCTTATATACGAATACTACATACCGTCACAGCTCGACACCATCCCAGAATCAGTGTTATTTTCCATCGTAAATAATTCTGATTGTGCTACGCAATATTACTTGGAGTGTATAAAGGAGAAATATGCGGTCGCTTGTGTTTTGTTTTAGCGTTTATAAAGCGGGGCGCTTTTATGGTTTATAGCTCAATAATAAAGGCCGTAAAAACCCACAGACCCTCGTTGTAACTTCCTCTGTTACACAATTGAGACATAGCGAGTCCTTTCGTCAACTCTACGCGATCTCGGAGCATCCTACTTCCTTGAGGGACGGGTGAATTACTTATGTTTACATGGTTTTTTAGTCCATATTTTTTACGCCCATGTGTGTAATTTTGAGTACCTAATTTATTGAATCAGGCGTTACTTTGCGGAGGTCCATATCAATAAACTAAAAGAATTTCTTTGCTCACCCGCGACGTTATGATAGCGAAGCTTATGCAAGATATGCATAAGATAATAGATAATGATGGTGTAGTTTTGTTTTGTTTGAGAAAAAATATAGGTGGCTACTTAGGGAGTTACAGTGACAAATGAAATCGTTTGTTGTGGTTGTTAGTCTAATATCTGGTAGCATGTCGTACGGTTGTGTTGCTCTGAAGATGAGCTCTGGTTGAGCTCGAAACGCGTCAGTGTAGTGTGGTGATAGTGATAGATGGGTTTGTGTGATTTGTGTGTGTTCGTACAGTGTGGAGGTGGAGGAAGTGCATTAACACGCATAATTATCTTGCATAAGCTTAGCTATTATAGGGTGAGCAAAGAAATTCTTTTAGTTCCTAATTTTGAGGTCTTACGCTTTCTTAACACAAGCTTTGCTAAGCTTACTTTGGGACTAGGTCAATTGGTGTCCCGTGATATTTATTTATTTATTTGTTTGCCTTTAGTTATTTTTTTTTATTCGACTGGATGGCAAACGAGCAAGTGGGTCTCCTGATGGTAAGAGAGCACCACCGCCCATAGACACCTGCAACACCAGGGGGATTGCAGATGCGTTGCCAACCTAGAGACCTAAGATGGGATACCTCTAGTGCCAGTAATTTCACCGGCTATCTTACTCTCCACGCCGAAACACAACAGTGCAATCACTGCTGCTTCACGGCAGGATTAGCGAGCAAGATGGTGGTAGCAATCCGGGCGGACCATGCACAAGGTCCTACCACCTGCAAACTTTAGTGTTTCGGTCATACTTAGATTTCAAAATGATTTAATTTATTGAAATAGACGTAAGTAGTAAGTGAATAAATAGATTGGTAATTGTGTTTCATTTTTCTTTTTTTGTTGAAAATAATATTATCAAATTCATTACATAGTGAGTATTTGATTATAATTTAGATGGAAGTTACAAATAGAAATTATTAAGATTAATCGTAGATAAGCCTTGTCCGCTTTACTGCACACTCGTAATATATGATGTCCTATGAAAACATATTTCTTTAAGAAAGAAAATTGCTACGGGTAATTTACAGTCAGTACGTACCTAAAAAATGAAAGTAGGTAATAATCAACAACAGATTGTAGAAATACGAAGTTTCTTAAACAATGTTATTCGGTTATCAGTACACGAGCTTAACCAAGAGTATACAACCCCAGTATAATCAAGCCGATCAAACAAAAGCATCGAATATCATGGGGTATTGTTTGCCAAAATCAATGGCAGGTTTACGTGAGTTAACAACAGTTGATTGAACAGAAACTCTTAACAGTATCGGCCGCAATTCACAAAGGCCCGTCCCAAATTACAAACTGATCATAGGCCACCAATTGGGTCGCTCGGAAGAGGTTAATTTTGCCAATCTGGACGGGGCGCGCGTTAACGCTCGCCGTAACTACCGCCCAACCAATTAGCTTTACTGGCCTTGCGGTCCGATAACCACTCCGAGAGACTTATCTATCCGACGAGCTGAGTATCACAGCCTGGTAAACACTAGCACTAACCACCCTTTATCGGGGTCCGCCCGATCATCGGACCGCTCCCAAGAGCAACAATAACCGCGCATAAAACACTGACGTATTGACCAATTCGTTTATTTGAGTTGCGCTGTCCTAAAGAAATAAACGAAGCTGATACGGCACAGGGGGGCTACTAGGAATTTTGAGAATCGTAGTTCGTATCCTACCGTCCCTCTCACTCTGGTATTAAATAATATAAGCGTCAGCGGTACGGTAAAATACGAAGTTTGAATTTTGCACTTCGTGGTATACGGCCAAGACTTCGTCATTTCCTTTAGAACGGGAACAAAATAAATGTTGTGAAAGGCCCCGTGTAGTCAATCCGTGTTGTGGAAATTGCGGGGAGGAAATTAATTTATTTTTATCTCTGTAGCATTCGAACCTGGAAAATTAAACATAAATCAGATTATGCGCGGAGTAAAAGCGGCTCCATGATCTGACGAGATAATTTAAAAATCAACTGCACGAGTACTGGTTATTTATTTATTTATTTTATTTTATTTTTATTCGACTGGATGGCAAACGAGCAAGTGGGTCTCCTGATGGTAAGAGATCACCACCGCCCATAAACATCTGCAACACCAGGGGTATTGCAGATGCGTTGCCAACCTAGAGGCCTAAGATGGGATACCTCAAGTGCCAGTAATTTCACCGGCTGTCTTACTCTCCACGCCGAAACACAACAGTGCAAGCACTGCTGCTTCACGGCAGGATTAGCGAGCAAGATGGTGGTAGCAATCCGGGCGGACCTTGCACGAGGTCCTACCACCTGCAAAGCCTGGGTGGTTAAGCCGAATCACTTCACTACTATAATTACAATTGCCATATTATTCTCACTTGTCATAACAAAGTTAGCCTTAAAATATATAGCAGCGTGCTGTTTTCAGGTTTTTTTTTTAATAACATCTTATAGAATACAATAGGTTAGATTAGTTTAATAAAATAACAATTCTGAGGAAAATACTGTTTCAGAAATGAATGTATTTCTATGACAAATAAAAATAACGTTAAACGATATAAAACCCACAGAGCCTCATGAAATGCAGGAGTTACTTGATAGTATCTCTCCTTAGGTATTGATGTGTGATGGGTTTGATTTACTTTTGTAGCAGTAAAAATGAAAGATGAATCAATATTTTATAGTATTTACGTAAGTTTATATTGCCTATAATAAAATACTTCTGAATAAGCGTTTGTGATAATTTTCTTTTAATATAAAAATATTTTATCTCTAATTTTGAAAAGAAAAAGAGGGTTCTTATATGTACAATATCCAAGCTTAAAATGAAATTATTCCAAAAGATTCTGAATAGCGCACGGTTTCACATTCTTTATGACTAACAAAATTAAAACTATTCTAAATTATAACAAGAATGATTGGTTTATGGTAATATGGGATTATGCTAGTGGTTAATATTTGTAATTATATTAAATAAAGCTTAACTCTAGTTTCAGTCATGTTATATAACCTTAGTCAGCACATGAATCATACTGCAGTGCTTTATATACGAGTACTGACAGTCGAAACTTTGCGTGAAAGTAATTAGAGGTTTGATTTGATTTGTACTTTTTGGCGTTTGTGAAGAAATGAGTTTTTGTTATTTTTTTAACAATAATAGAAGTTCGACTGATTGAATAGACTTTTCATTTAAAGTAATATCTCGATTTGATAGCATCTCACACACTTCTAATGCCTACAAACAATACAATGACTTATTGAACACCATAATACTGAACAATACAGAAAACAGGATACTTAAAGAAAAAAATAAGTGTTTGACTTGTTGAAAAATATTTGTTAACAAGAAAGTCTTTCCTGTTCCAACGCCCCACGCTTTTACAATCAAATATTATAATTAAAAGCACATAGTTTACACTTCAGCCCAGAAATAGAGATCCCATAATTTATTTTTTGTTTTTACGTGCATTTATAAAAGCGTGTTTTTCTAGTGTTTTTTAAACTATTAATTGTTAATTATTGTATATACTATTTGTTGTTTATAAATAAAAAGTAAAAAATTATGCCCTTGTTCTACCGAAGGTGCGATAGTATTCAACTTCTTTTAAAGTAGGTAAGTATAAAGGTGGCTACATAATTATTATAAGATCATTTGTGAGATAATCGTAAAAAATAGACAAACTAGATAATCTAATCCAGGACTCAGCATCTAGGTTCAATAGTTATTTCCAGAATACAATCTCAAAATACACTAACTTCTACAATTCTGCTTGCGTGAGTTTTAATTTGAAGTGCCTTCTAAGGTAAATAATAACTTAAGAAAATAATCTTATATAATCTTTCAATTAAGCTTTCGTGTCTTACCATAACGTCGAAAATTATTTTAATCTTTTTGATTTTACTTATCCTCTGCATGGTTGATAGATTTTTTTATTATCGAGTCAAATACATGTTTTTTGAATTGTTTTAAATTTGATTTTCGAATCCTAACACGCTTAACAACATAAATCAGTTATTGTTATAAAACTAAGTCGGCGTCAGCGAGTTACGTGCAGTAAAGTTGGGCGGAGCTCGTACGTAAGTACATTGTTTAAGTTTTTCTCTCGAGCGACACATAAACTCTTCGCAAATCCGGCAGAGGGTAGGAAAGCGTTGTCTCTGAAATTTTCCAAGTCAACGAAAGCAAGAAGCGACAATCTCGTCGACCTACGTCTTATTTTTCAGGAGAGCCGACCCGTTACAGCGACAGAGATTTACATTTGAAATAGGCTGAGACACTCTTTTATTTGGCTCCGTTTTATTTTTTCCTCCCATTGCTGCAACTAGGTATGTTCGACTTTTCCTATTTTTTGTTTTGCAGAGAAACAGATTTTTTCGCTTTACCTTAAAACGAAACCGGTGTAGTTTCGACGGAGGTAATGTTGCCTAATTGATTTTAATTTAAGACGGGTGCCGTTACGCCACGTTGATTTCTCGAGTAGACATCAAGCAAGGAATAGCTTTATTAAGATCTATTTCGTGTTCAAGCGTCGCTCCCAGAAATTATATTTTGTTTGTTATTAATACCGTACAAATTCGGGGATGCCGAAATTTTTGCTCGGTACAATCCATCAACGGTGCAAAATTTCCCTTCACGACCGCTCTACATATTTCTTTTATTATGTAACATAATTGATGAGCGGACCCGGTTCTACGTTAATATGTAAAAATACCATCTTTCTTACTTGTACGTACCTTGGCTGGCATGAAATGTTTCGATGTTTATATCCGTCGGTGAAATTGAGTACCTCAGCCCATACACTGGCGTGTTACTGATCCATCTCTTTCTTACATCGTTCACGAGGGGACCCGTATAATCGCATACAAACCTAGTGAATAAACTTTACCCGCTATATTCCAAGTTCATGATTAATTTTCAACGCACTTGCCGCGGCATTGTGATAATTCGCAAGTCATTCAGATAGAGAATGTTAATTACGGAAATTAATATTTGTAGAATTAGTTGTGTAATGTGAAACTATTTTAAGATATTGCATAACTAAATAAGGACGTTCATGACCCATATAAATCCCCTTGGTAATGAAGATATTAATTTTAATATTTGTAGAATTAGTTGTGTAATGTGAAACTATTTTAAGATATTGCATAACTAAATAAGGACGTTCATGACCCATATAAATCCCCTTGGTAATGAAGGTATTAATTATACCTACTTTCTTTTTCTTCAAAAGATTTTTGTCAATAAAAGACATGATTGTTACAGTAAACCTTAATCATCTCTACAAAATTGTTTTGGTCGCAGTTATTAGCTCAATAAGTGTACGTACCTATTCTGTACTAACTTTACAGTTCAGTGAAGTTAAAACTCCAATGAAAATTAAAATTGGTGCTGCACCTTCTGTAATTTAAGTTTAAAGTATCATTTTGTGATAATTGCGAAAGTTTACAACTCGAAATTAATCTTAAAATGTGACAAAGTTTCTTGGCTACATCTTTAGTTGATTTATTTAGCGTGTCGTTCCGTAAATAAAAGTTGCGCCGGGAGTTCCACATAGTCGCTAAATATATTAAAAGTTGTCGCGCAGAACAATATGTCTGCGTTTTAACGTAACTGGCGCTCAAATCTAATTAGTAATTCCTTTCCGAATGCAGCCTTTGTTCCTATAGGGTGGTGACAACGCTCAGTCCAAAACAATTAACGCATTCATTCTCCAAATTAAATTATACTACGGCAGAGTTTCCCACGAGGATCTTTTAATGTCCCACTCATAAGATCGGAAGGCATAAATTAACTGAGCTGTTTGTTATGCTGGGCCACGCGCGTTAAATAATTAAGGCGATGTCACTCTTCCGCGGAGCTGGGTAGTAGGAGAGTAGGAATTTATGCTTGCTTATGTTTTATTAAAAACATTCATTTAATTAAGGTACTTTTACTGTCCTGTTTAGTTAACAACGGTGCTTGGTTGTGGTTCTACTGTGGATGTGACTAATTGAAATAGGAAGTGATACATGTTCTTTTCTAATGTTATTGATAGCAGTGCTGCTGGACCAGCAGTGGTGTAGCGGTATAGCACGCGGTACGGGATACCGAGGACCTGGGTTCGATTCCCAGTGCTGGTCTTATTTTTCTGGTTTTTCTGTGCATCTATATTTCAGTTTGTATCTTCAATTTAGGTTTTACGGGATGACCGTAAAAGTAAAAATTTGGAATTGAAATAAAATATACAAAAAGATTCCAAAAAATCAATCTTTTTAATTTTTTTTAGAGGAGGAGCGCTCGATTGAAATGTAAATTTGTACTTTAAAGTTACTGGTAGGGTAATCGCAAACTAGCAATGTTCTAGGTTAATATCGTAGTGAGCATATAGGAAGGTTCTAGTTCATACGTTGCAAATGTTCTCTTCTGCTCTAACATTCGTCTTCCACAGTTGTATGTTTGCACACAGTTTACGGTTACGTCAAAAAGCAAAGTTTTGCGCTGTAAATTTGAATAAAATGTATTATTAAGTTTGAATAAATAAAATACGACTTGGACGTGAGATGAGAACTGAATGTGGATACATTGTAGCTCGTATTGCAACGTCTTTGTTTCTAGTCGAATGTGCAATTTTATTAAAAAACTAGCGACGACCCTTCGTTCGTTCACTTCGTTCACATAAACCATTGGGGTCTGACATTTAAATCGAATATTCGTAATTTTTCTAAATTACAACGCAGTTTACAATTAATTTCACTCCTCATAAAATTTTCACACCGGGTATATGAAAAGATCCATTTTGAATTGAGTTATGAAAAACACCCATGCGAAATATCATGTCTCTAGATCTTATTAGCGAGTGTCCGAATCCATCCAGCCCTATTTGGCAATATTACTTCTCAAAATAAGGAGTGCTTTGGCCGTAGTTTACAGGCGGGACCCGTGCGCATTCAGAACTTTACACACTTCATTCAATTGCTTCGCAGGTTTTCCTTCGCCATAGCCATAATGCTCATGGTAAAATGAATAAGAATAAGAATGGTTTATTAGCTGATAAAATAGATACACATACAGAAACACTGACTTAATATATACGTGCATGCCTATTCCGACCAGCCAAAATGGCCGCCACTCAGCTATGTGTCAAATTAAAAGTAGTACTTCGTACTCGTAATATCATGTTATTATGTTACTAATAAATACATATTATTGGCAGAATACGTCTGCTATCACGGCAAGAGTGAAAGCCATTGAAAAAATACATACTTACTAAATAGTACATTGTGTTTTAAGGGCGGTAAATAAGGAATTACGAACGAGAGTCTATTAGAAGCCCGAAGTCGAAGACTGAGGGCTTTAATGAGTCGATGTTCGTAATTCTAGTACCGCCCGTGCGACATACAATGTTTTTCATCACATTTGCGAGTAAAATTTTATATTTCTAAAAGAAAAAATATAATTGTTCCAAATATTGGCGATATCTTAGGCTGCGCTCTTGGCAGTGCCGCCCTCCCCCTCCCTCAGCATGTGCCTGAGCCGCGTGTGCATGTGGTCCTGCTGCTACGCCATGTATAGCAGCGCGCGCAGCGCCATCAGTACGGACACAAACTCATTTACCGACCTTGGGCTTCATGACAAGAAAATTTGTACGCGCAGTGACTCATTTACCGACCACGGGTTTCATGACAAGCACATTAAGGTCGAGGGTTTTATTTGGGGGGTTGCAACCAAGGTAGCCTGCATGTTAAGACACAGTTTCCGAGCAAGTGTGATGAAAAATTAATTTAATGTAATTTCACACATGAATTTCGAAAAACTCAAAGGTGCGAGCCTGCTTTTGAACCAACGGTCCTCTGCTTGAGAGGCCATAGGTCAAACCACTAGACGACCACGGCTTTGTAAAGAGCTTGCTTGATAAGCAATAATAAAAATAGTTTTAGTAGCATGTAAATGTCTACAGCATTATAAACAACGCAATACACTTTGCATTTTACTATGCAATTAATCATGTCGGTTGTTCCGTTACTTAATTCTGAGTTTATGCAGCGCTCAGCCAGTTTCATTTATCCTTCAAGTTCCATTGTTTTAGTTTCTTAAAGTTTTCTCCAACTGGCGATAATGCTAATACATCATTCTTTTGTTTTTGTTTTGCACCCTGACAGGGGCTTTTTGTGATATTAGTATCATGAAACTTTAAATCAGAACCGGAATATGTTGTAGTTTGAGTTATGAGTTTGCTTAGATGATTTTTCTTGGTAAATGTCTTGTATTACCTAACAATTTTAACGTACATCAAAACGCTCTATATACGCTAAATAGTAGACTGAAAGTAATAAAAAGGCAAACTAATGTAGGTAATGTACAGTAAGATTTGTAATGTGATTTAGTAGCTTTATCTTATCTACTAGTATTTATTACATTAAACGAATAACAAAAGAATCTTAGTTTTTTTCGGTCAGCGTTTAACTTGTAGACATGATCTCTGTTATAATTATCGCACTTGTTTCTGTAGTATAAGAACTATAATAATTCAAGGGTTTGTCAATGCTTAGGATTGTAACTTTATTTTCTTAATACTTTCGGCTGGCAACATTATCGTTTTGATTTGAATTAAAAAAGTAAAAATCACTCGTCACTTCCTTTTCGAACTTTGGAAAGTCTGTTGTGTCGTATGTCGGCGCGTTGCCGCGCAAATTATATCATACCTAAATTCTCTCATATCGTTGTCGTTTAAATATATCTAATCTTGTGTAGACTAAACTACGTGTGGATGCTTGAAGAAGGCTGATCCGTTGGAGGAAGTACTGTCCTTGCTGTATCTTGGTAGTCTTGCTGGTTAACGGTAACCTTGTCGGAGGTAAGTTCGAATGAGCCGAATTTTGTGTACAAAACAGGGTCGGTATTTCCATGTCGGTATTATCCGGGCCGGGAAAGATTGTCACCCCCAGCTACTACAGCTAAGATCTGCATCGCCATCAGCAGACGTCTCGGTAGTGCTTCAACCACAGGTCTCAGCCGTTGTTCAGTCATTTGCCACACTGTAGTTCGAATTTCTCGTCCTACAGTCCACTTAATTAAACCCTAAATAGTCAGTTTTATACATTTATGTTTTAATGGGATTTATTTTCCCAATGCAGTCAATTTCGAATATGTATGTAGATTTATTGTCACTAGCTGGATAAATTTTGTCTAAATAATTAAGTCACTACACTGGGTTTAAGTTTCGTAGTTGTTTGTACACTTGTATGAGAGTAACGGAACGGATTTACAAAAAATAAATGCAAATTTTGGAACACCTTTTTTCACCTATTTGAAAAAGTTTGGGTAAAGTTTAAGAGAAATGCCCATTTAACTGAGCTTACCATAGCATAGCTTATTAAAACTAAATAAGTTTTTGGGACATTAGTACTTCCCATTAGTTGTAAAGTAATTCATCGTTTGACAGCAACTACAGTCTTTTGTTTCCAAATTACGACGAGTTCCGAGTTTACCCCATACTATTATAAACTTAATTAAAGTTCAACACCCCACAATATTTGCAAGTTTTCCATCCTTGTAACCGGTTTAAGTGTTATCACAACGCACACACTTGTCGGCGCGGATGCCTGGGGGCCTCGGGGCCTGGTCTACAGGGATGAAAGCTCTTTCATGGCACTCTTTGTCTGCCGAATTCATGTCTGTCGTCGAGCCTGATGACGCCACAATGAACTCTAGCGCCAGTGTTGCCAACTCTTTGAGAAGAAAAAGCAATAAAGTACTCAATATTAGTGCATAAATGTTTTTAATTAAGAGCTCTTTTTTTAAACATCTTAGTACTAAATGTCAAGTCAATTTGATTACTAGAAGTGAATAAAATTATTTAGCTAGATTTGAAAGAAGGAAGAAAGAATAAATTTATTTTCCAAACTTAGGAACAGCAAAAAACAATTAAAAATAATACAACCTTATTACATACTCTTACATACTAAAAAAGAAAAAAAAAAGACATTGTGCCGAAAGAAGCAAAAAGGGCCAAACCATTTGACCAGCAACATACACATATCACAGCTAAAAAGTTTCTATGAGTACGAGTAGTAAAATGCTTTACGTTATTATGAAGTAACTATTTTTGATGCCCGCCCAGGGTTCATCCTCGTAAGTCCTGACTTTTATGAAATGAAATGAAATTTATTTATTTTCTTTAAATGTAGTACGTACATTACATGATATTCAATGATTTATGAGTCTCATACATTCAAACTTAATAATAAACTGTTATTTACTATACTTATAACAAAATTACTCTAATATACGAGTATGTCCATTTATTTAGTTCCATTTATTATAAGGACCAGAAAAAATGTAGGTATGTTTGATAAAAAATAATATTAATAAATAATTAATGATTAAATTGTCAAATATTAAATTATTAGTTATTAAATTATCAATTATTAAGTTATTAATTATTAAATTTTTCGCAAATTGCTTATTTTAATTTTTTTTTCAATAAATTTAAAGTTCGCAATTTTATTGAAAAAAAAATATACTCGACATAATAATATTACATACGGCAGTTGGTCAATTTTAAATATTGTTGAAACCGGTTTTATTTTCTAGATAAAAAAATAATAAATAAAGGTCGTATATTTTTACTTTTATTGCTGGTAAGTAAGTATTATGTTTTTATTGATTAAGAACACTTTTACTGTAGTTTTATTTACAACGTGTACGCTAATTTGACAGTTAAATTTATAATCTAGAAAATAACTAAATAAGTTCTTCTTCTTTGTCGGATACTCTTGGCAGAGCAGTCGTGGTCACGTAGCACGTCGAAGTTCTCCCTGGCTGTCGCTTCTCTGGCGCAAGTGTTGAGAGGAGTATTTGTTAGGGCTTTTATCTGGTCAGTCCAGCGCATGGGAGAACGTCCTCTTGATCTTTTCCCATTTACCCTTCCCTGCACCACAATTCGTTCTATAGATTGCTCCCCACGTCGAGACACATGTCCGAAATATTGGAGGATACGAGATCTCACTATGGATGATAGCCTCTCCTTCACCTGTAGTTCTTCCAGTATGGACAGGTTGGTGCGGTGCTGAGTCCATGACACTCGAAGCATACGTCTCCAACACCACATCTCGAGAGCGTCAATTCTTTGCCTCTGGCGTTCCTTGACTGTCCACGTTTCGGCACCATAAAGAAATATGGGGAACACTAGAGATCTTACTAGTTGGACTAAACTAAATAAGTACAACTAGACATTTCTCGTGAAAATAGCCACGATGTATAAACAAACAGCCAGACGGAAATTAAAATAATCACAGTTTCGTTTCTTCAGTTTGTGGTAAAAACCCTAAAAACAGCGTATCTTCTGTTAAAACAGTAGGGCAACACTGCCTAGCGCACTTACGCCTCGCTAACTCTGTACGTGTGTGTTTTGTTTAGATTTCGTGCGCCGAGGCTTTACACTCGCAGGCTCGTAGCTTATAGAGCTATGAGTATGAAGGCACGTTACGATACATCAATGTCATACTTACAGCACAGCCTACTAACCGTTACTCTCGTTTATCGCTATCCCGCGGGAACTATTAAATTTTCCGGGATAAAACTATCGTATGTCCTTCTCTGGGACTCAAACTATCTGTATGCCGAATTTCACTTAAATTGGTTCAATGGTTTAGACGTGATTAAGTAACAAACAATAAAACTTACAAACTTTCGCGTTTATAATATTTGTGGGATTTCACCAATTTCTATTACAAAAATATTTACCGTGATTAAAATGCATTGAAAATTGAAAAAAGAGTGAGCAACGCTCCATGAATTGAGTCTATCATGGCTTGTGTGCTCATCATCAAATGCCGCCAAAACATTTTTGATCTGTCATAGTGAATTCTCACTTATTGACTTCCGATATTCAATATCGATATATCGATACACAACGTGTTAAAAAAGATTAAAATGAGAGGTCAACAATAAACTGTTTTATCATTAAAGAGCGAACTTTTGAGAAGTCGGAAATGTGAAATAGACATATAAATATGCATTATGCAATGAAAACTATCAATGGTTAACAATTTCTAATTTAATAATTCAATTTCATACTCAAAGTCTATTGTAGTGCTAATAAGTGTCTTTATAAAAGATATTACAATTATGATTTTATGATAATATCATTATCGATATCATTTAGATAGAGTAGATAAGAGAGAAGTCACTATGACTATGACAGATTAAAAATGCCGTGAAAACCCCGGGCTCTCAAACTCGGGCCATCATAATCAGAGCGCGGAATTTTCATGGCATGTTTTGACCTGTCATAGTGACTTATCACTTATTGACTCTACCTAAATAAATAAATAATAATAAATAAATATCACGGGACAATTCACACCAATTGACCTAGTCCCAAAGTAAGCTTAGCAAAGCTTGTGTTATGGGTACTAAACAACGGATAAATATAATTATATAGATAGATACATACTTAAATACGGGACCTCAAGCTTCGTAGTCAGGTTCTCTAACCACTAGGCCATCTGGTCGTCTGAAAAATGATGTCTGTGACTTTAAATTAGATTCTCGTAATCTTATCTTGTTATGTAGAGCTTTTGTTTCGTATACAAATGGATATTTGACTGTAAAAGAAGTAGTTTAAAACCGGAAAATGGTATACAATAAGTATGTTTTTTCAGGGACGTTTTATGCACTCGTGTAAAAACTACTATTATTCCATGTAGGAATAGGAAATAAAAAAAAACACAAAGTTAGTACTGCATTAGGTACAATAATAGCGATAAATCTTTAACCTACCTACTTCCTATTATATCTTGTAATTGTAAGTATATACATTGATTATCATGTTGAACAGACACTATTGTGCGACTCGTCGTCTGAGAGTCATACAAGCGTTGTCGTATTCTAGTTTAGTTAGGCAATTTTAGGGCTTCTAGTTAGCGTCAACCAATCTTCAAAGCAACTGGATTATTTGAGTCGGGGTCTCATTCAATTGGTGGGTTAGTTTCGAAGCTACTACTAAAATCAAGTTGAGATTCAAAGAAGAAATCTTCATCCTAGCTCATATACATCCCACTGGTGGGCAGAGACCTCATTTTATAATGAGAGGGCTGGGGCGGTTCTCACGCGAGCCCAATGCGGCTTGGAAAATTTACACACACTATAAAACTGCTTCACAAGTGCCTGGAGATTTCCAGTTTGATTTCCAAAAACACAGAACTCAGGATTTCCCGCTTGAGAGGTGATAGGTATAACAGGTATAGGTATACTATAGCTTTAATCTGACTCGCGCACCGAGGGCCCCGTCCAAATTTCTGCAGAGCCGTGCTCCTAAGAAAAATGTATGCTGTGTGGAATAATTTTTAATCGGTTACTGACGTAGTTAGCTGGAAGAGATCCTTTTTTAGGGATAAGCTCGCCTTTGTTCTCCTCTCTGTGTATTTGTATTTTTATGTGCAATAAAGAGTTTACATACATACATACATACATGGAGGGGCAGATAAAAAAAGATTTTAGGACTTTTTAATTGATCGTGCAACAAATAAGAGCTACCTTCATGGCAAATTTTAAAATTCTAAGACATCTGTAAGTACCACATAAAGCTGATTTTCCACCGGCAAGGCGAGACGAGGATGAGCGAGAAGTTCCTATACAAAACGCGCGATATCGCACCGGCTCGCGGGAGACATCCCAATACTAATCCCCGCCCATCCTCGCCTCGTCTCGTCTCGCCGGTGGAAAATCACCTTTAGGCTGGCAGCATTTCCGCGCTGGATTGTTATACCAATACGTTAGGCGAGAAATGCGCCAGCCCTAGTCATGGGTAATTTTGTGTCCATAACCCCTTAAAATAATGCCAATTAATATCTTGAAGCTCACTTTTTCTCGCTCCGTAACTACACATTCGGGCTTCCAATTTGTAAGTGCCCTCGGCAATAGACGTCGCTTAAAACCGAAACGAAGCAGAAAGGATCCTAGACAGTGGTACGTAGCAGACATTGATGTGGAGTTTTCCCGTCTGGTTATTTGCACTGCCCGACTCGGAGTCGTTTAACAAAATGACGGGCCCTTTTTATCTCAGTCGGGCTGCAATTTGTTGCCAGCTCTATTTTCCACGAACCACAAACCCACGGTTGCTATTTTGAATATCCGTAGCCTCTTCAAATTAACTGGCGGGTTAGTTTCGCCGCAGAAGGAGTTTAACGAGACTTTTGTTCAAGAGGTTCCGGTTGGATTTTAGCGCTGGTACATTTTGAGGTTAGTAGGTATTGAAATATATCTAACGTCGCTGCAACTTATTTTTGTTTTTCGCTAAAAAGAGCTAGAATAAGCAAATAAATGATATATTATTTTTATTATTTAGATACTCAAAAAGTTATTCGACATTGAGTTAGTTATTTTTGGTACAAGATACGGGCATATGCCAAATTGAGACTGTTTTGTTGGGCTGCTGTAATCTCTACTATACACACTTTCATCTATGATCTCTACTCTATAGTGAAGTTGATATATATTTTTTTAATGTTTTTGTTTTGTTTTTTACCTACTACATAAATACAATAAAAAGAAGAAACACCTCAACGCGACTTCACCTAGGCAGCTCAAAGCTGATAGTATCCATAAAGCTTAAAGAGGCCAGGATAAGGTCTGTTCTGTAGGCATGTTTCACAGGCTTGCTTCAATCTTCAATCTAGCGGCGAGGGGGGACACTTCGTTTGTCGCGATATCCCTCATAAGCGCTATCTACCCGCCTCGCTCCCCCATTCACCCAAAATAGTACCTCAAGGAGTTCAGTAATGAGTTCCCTTGTACACCGCGCGTAGCTCAAAACTAGTTTTTGAGGAACTCTATTTTAAATTTTCCAACAGCGAGATTACTTGTGAAGCACCCTCGACGGATATGATGTAAAAGTGTGAAGTATTATGGAAAGTACATGTAGATTTACGTACACATAAAGGATGTTTCCGACTATGGGAATTTAAATTCAAGATTCGATTCTACTCGCATAACTAATGCTGCTTTTGTTTTATATTTAATAATTTGAATTCAGATAATTTGTTGATCCTTAAAGTTTAATTGTAAAATCCGTCGTATCAGACATGGCGGTGTTATCGCTGTTTCTTGGTACGGTAATATTGAAATATTTTTTTACATTTATTTGACATCTTTGAGACAAAAAATTATCAATGTGCTGTCAATTTTCACAGGATTAAAGCACGTGGTAAATTTTAAATGTGATTTCGCACTTGAATTTCGAAAAACTCAGAGGTGCAGGCCGGGGTTTGAACCCACGAACTGCACAACACTGCTTGAAAGGCGATAGGTCAAACCACTAGGACACCACGGCTTATTAACAGAAACTTACAATTACATTATGACTATATATATAAATATCCTACACTTAAAGTAGGTACAAAAAAAAAACTAAAAATAAAACAAATTATTTAAAAGATAATGCCTTAGGCAAGATTCCGAAGATATTTTTTTTAAATGTATGCAAGTGTATGTGAATGAACAAAAACAAACCAAAATAAAATACTATGTCCATACTATATTATATTATAAAAGTAACTAGTAGGTAATTAATAAGTAACTCGGTGAAAAGTTTTTTTTTAATAAAACCATCACCTACGCGTTTAAAATATTGACACTGTCATTTTGTTCCTGCAAATAATAAAACTTTATATTTTTCATATCGATTCAATTCTAAGAACCTGTCCTATGTTATTACATATCAAAACACCCTTTGTACCGGGGAGTAGGCTCGTCAGGATTGATTGGAACGTCATGTCAATATGTCGCGAACATGTTACTGTACAGTCGAATCAAAACTTGTAGTAAAACAAAATGTCCCGCTACAACAGAGAACAATCTTTTGATTTGATACGCTTTGTTTAGTTGAATTCTTGGAAAAAGTTACATATCCAGATTATTCAAAATTGCAAGTGATGTTGATGACGATGATATCCTCCCAGACGTACCTATCCGTCGACGACGATACCCTATCAAGTATAGAGTCATGTGCAAAAATAAGATCCATTCGAACCGGTGTACTGCCATTTCGGTAAAATATTTTCGCCAAATTTACTTCCCAAAAACTTATCACACTCATCATTTCCCAAACGAATCTTTAGCATACATTTCGCGTTTTATTCATTTGGTCAAATGATCACTTGGCATAATTTTACTTTGTCAAATTTTATTACGACAAACGTTTATTAAGCAAACGTTTTCTTTTGGCTAATATTGTATTCCAACAAAATGTTTGTTCAAAATGACGTTTCGCACAAACCAACCACAGAAACCAACTGCTACCAGAAAGTAGGTTAGATTAGGTTATACCTGCGTCTTCCACAGAAACGAACTGCAATCAGAAAAGTAGATGAGATTAGACTGCGTCCCCCACAAAAACGAACTGCTACTAGAAAAGTAGGTTAGGTTAGGTTAAAACTGCGTCCCCCGCAAAAACGACCTGCTATCAGAAAAGTAGGTTTAGGTTAAGTTAGAAGTGCGCCCCCCACGGAAACGAACTGCTCCAGAAAAGTAGGTTATTGTATCATGCGATATTTTGGGAAGAGTACGTTATGCCAAACGATATATTTGACCAAAAAATACTTGGTAATATAAAACATGACTAAGTAATTATTTGTGAAACAATAATTTGCCCAAAAAAAAAATTATTAGGTGTAAAATTACGATAAGTTTTTTTGGCAAATGATTTTTTGCCGAATGATAATTTGAGTAAAAAATTTTGTGATGTGATACTTTGGAAAAAGTTTTTTGCCCATATATTAGGAATCCATTCGAACGAAAAATATGTTACTACGGCCTTGTTGCATCGGAATAAGAGAATGTGGTACTTATTTTTGAATCTTTGATAAGTTCATATTTTTACACTTGACTGTACATCGTCATCAGCCGGAAGAAGTTTACAGCTGAACAAAGGCCTCCACTTAGAACACAAGAATGAACGCCAGCTCGGCACTTGCATCCACCGGTGGCCCGCAACTCTCACGATGTCGTCAGTCCATCTAATTCCAGGGAGAGGCTTACCAACGCTTCCTCTTCCGGTTTGTGGTTTCCACTTGAAGACCTTTCTCCGGTAACTGTTATCTGTTCTTCGAACGACGTAAACTTCTTAAATAACATGACTTTGATGAACTTAACATATAATAATATCGACAGGCATTAAAAAAAAAACTAAAAACATTTAAGCAATTTTCGAAACTTCATTGTCCAAAACTAAAGTTCAAGTTGGTCAGAATATTTTATAGACGCTGCTGTTGTAGGTTATACTATTTTAATTCGTATATTTTGAGTTGAATTTATTGTTCATCCAGCAGCGTTTAACCCGGGGAGGTCTGCTGAAAATTGTATGCAAATTTAAAACAAACTAAATCGAAACTTCAGCTTTTTATTTTCGTTTGAAATAAGTTTAAGTTTACACCGCAGACCGGAAAGCAAGTCTGCAACCAAAAACTTTACCTTACGTTCCTTTAATGTAGAAAAACGTTTGGATTGCCTTTTACTTACTTTTTCCTTGAGCTTATTCTCACCCAACTAAGCTGACATATACGATATGGCAAAAACGTACACCCTCGTTTTTCCAGAGCATTAAAAAAGGACAGAATCATTCCGACACGCGCGTATATTCCTGATACAGGTAATTTCAAAATAGCGTGCCTAAAATCGTCAAGAAACAAACATTGTTTCACTTATCAAGAAAAAAGACATCAGCGATTTATAACGATAACGGCAGTTTATGTGATTACCGGCTCCATTAAATAATCAACTCTCTGTCTAACGCGTAAGTGTGTCTCACTTTAAAGTCGTTAGGTTTCGGAGCCACTGATTCGATTTCCTTTATTAAGTATTTTTTGATTGATAGGAATGTAATGTTACCAATTTGTAGGTTAAGGATTTGCATGAGGGCGAATTTAATACAAGCTACACTGATACATTAAAGAGGTTAAACTTGTTGTTTGTTATTATAGAGTATCTATCAGACGGTGTTATATTTATTTGTCTTGTGTAAGTGGCTCAATACAGCGTATATTTTTGATACTACCGCGAACTTTAAGAGTAGTTAGTGAAGGCCCGTATTATCACATTTTATTGTGTTTTAGTAAAAAACTTTAGACTTGTATACTGTAAGTCTTTATTATGAATAAATGAATAAATAAATAAATAAATAAATAGACTTATTATTTTCCTTACAAAATTAATTAGCACGCACCGCTTTGTTTTTGTTCAAAATGTCGCACTTGTTGACGTGACAGCTGTCACAGAACGCTTCTCTCTCGAATCAAATCAATGTACGCATTATATTGCTGCTCGAAAATATTTCTAAAAATAATTACGCTCTGGTAGTTAATTCTAAATTAAATATTTGTTTTGATATCGGTTCACAGCACTTAAATCTTCGTCTAGTTACAGTTTGAGGTAGTATCAAAAATACACGCTGTATAGAAGATGCTACGAAACGCTTTTAGTTACAACTTGAAAAAAGTATCTATACTTAATGATAATGCTTTCAAACTTATTAATAATTAGACCAAAAATACCGTAATTAGACGAAAAATACTGATTTGTACGTAGGAGGTAAATTTTGAAATCTGAACTGATTTTCAATTTCTATCACTAGGTAACAATTAAGTAGCAAAACTGACCCTTTTTGTTAGGCAACCCCAAGAGTGGTAGAAACGTGAGTTAAAATGTTTTTGAACGCAATAGTTAGTGTACAAAATCTTTGCCATACTTTGTTATCACTGACATGTAAAAAAATTAAGCAACCCGGTGGGAATCGAGTTATTATGACGCCACTCCGCTGCTAAGTAATAAACGTAAATAGGTATGAAAGCAAGCACTATATCTGCTTATCATATTTAGCTTACATTGTATTAGGTACTAGAAAGTGCTACGTTCCCCGAGAAGTTGCGTGCCACAGCTAGTGCAGTAATAATTTCATTACCAATGATGACATTCTGTGTGATTCTGAAAAAGGTTAAAATACTCGTAACTGTAAAAACAATAGTGTCTTTAAGAAAACACACATTGCATGTTTTCAAACAAGTTTTTTGCAACAAACAGCTCCAATTTTTCTGCAGGCAAATCTGTTGGCAGTCAATTTTCTCGTTACTCACTGTTACGAAGACGTTTTAACAAATTTCTTCTAATTTTTTCTCGTCCGTTGTTAACGAAATACTGCTGTGAGAAATGTTCCATGTACAACCAGTCCCTGGTACACTACTTTTTATCACGAACATAAAGCATATGTCCCTTTCTGACCAATGGGGTTGTGCAAAAGGGATGGAGGCATGGAGCTTTATATCCGCGATAAACAGCCGTTTGCAAAGGGGAGGAATATATACATAGATGTAACTGTTACTTCTTCCTGTATAAACTGTATTAGTTTGTTACATGATGTTGAAAAATCAATAACAAAGGGCCAATGCTGCTGATTCAAATGTTTTTTTTTAAGTTTGTTATTTGTAATGTATGGTTGAAAATTTATTATTTTACACGAATGCGTGTATTCAATACCGCCCTTAATAATTAAATACCGCCCTTTTAGGTGTAAAATTATTATTATTTTTTTACAAAAAAAAAATATATATTTTGCTATCCGATTTTGTATTCGAACCTACCCACAGTGATAAACACAAAGATAGGCAGCAAGTGTAAAGGGTTGGGTTGTAAATCAGCGCTGTGTGCATGCGCACTTTGTGCGCGTCCACAGCATACGCTGAGCCCAATCCATTTATCACACTTAGTTAGCACTTAGTTATGTTATAAGTAGTTATAAGTTTAATGTGGAAAATATCTTCCGTTTATTAATAATGTTTATGTTGCTCTAAGTGTGTTAATAAACGCTTATTCTATTCTATTCTATTCTATTCTATTCAAGGCACGAGACTAAACTACTTTCCATTTCTGAACGCTTCGTGCAGTTCACCGTCACGTTCGAATTTCAAAAACCTTTGAGCACGCTAGTGGGGAAAAAGTGCTTTTCCACGTAGATTTCGAAGGAGACAGAGAGCTTTTTCAATCTAGCAAGGTGAGAGGAATATTTTTGTGTCAATACCATTTTTAATGTACAGCTCTGAACTGTTCATCATAATAGTGTTCAATAAAAAGTTATTGCATTATTTTTTCAGGGGTGTGGTTTGCTAAACTAATGGTTTCGAACCTTTTTTAATTGACCAGGGATCATTCTGGATTCATTATTATTACCATGGACTACAATTACGTTAGCTTTTTATTGGCGCGCCGTTAAAAAGCCGCCCTACCGCGACACGCCGACGCGTTTTCTCAAAGTTTATAATCTTTCGCAGCCCTTATTTGCACTTTTGTGGCTCTAGCAAACCACTGGTGATGTGAACCATTGCTCTAAACGAACCTCGTTGACAGTCAGCTACAGTCGCTGCACTCGACAGATAGTCATAACTTGACATGTTAGCTCACCAGGGGCCTACCATGATCTTTTCATAAACGATCCAAACGCAGAGCAGTTCAATTTAGGCACCTAAACTGAATCGTCGAAATTGGTACTACGACGTTTATTTCTCAGAGCTGAGTCTTAATGGTTTACAAGTGAATGAAAGACCGATATTGTCTCTGGTCCGAAACTGAAACGCTGAGTCGCGAAAGGGATGCCGCTATATGCAAACCAAATATTGTATACTAAAACCTCTTTATTTTGGAAAACCATAACTCTATGTCATTGCGTGTTCTTAGCAACCGTTGTGTTGATTACAAATAAAATGTATACGCTGTCACTAATCCACGAGTCTCTTTTCTCACTGAAAACTTAGTTTTATCAATGAGGAGTTAAGAAGCACAATGTTTTGATAGTACCTACCTATGAAAAGTTATAAAACTTGAATATTTTTTTTAAAAGTTCTTGAAATTTTAAAATATTCCAAGTAAAACACTTAAAATTCCAAAAGAATTGACAGAATGAGTAACTTATACTGAATCGCTAAATTTGACACTGAAGCGATTCAATTCCCACTCAATTTAAGCGTCATGGTACGAAAACCGCTTGAAGTGAGTGAATGAAAATGTCTGTATCGCTGTCGCTGAACCGTGCTTGAACTGAATCGCAAAAGTAACGTCGTGGTACGAAATAGCGATGCAGTTCAGTTTAGAGCCTAAACTGAATCGTATTAACAGAGCGTGGTAGGCCCCCAGGCTTACAAAGGCGGGTGTATTGAGGTTGATTTACACATGGCGAAATTTGATACATGAAGAAGAAGAAAGATTTATATTTGGGTGTAATTCGACACTACATTTAAATAAAAGAAATAAAATACGCACCTTGTGCCACTTTTTATTCTTACGTAAAAAGGTTCCATAATGGGATGCGATTCAGTTGAAACGAATTTCAGACCCACTGTTCGAGGTTCAATAGTATATTCTGAGACGAGTGACATTTCCAAATTATTTTATCGCGTGCCATAGTTCGTCATCGTTCCTAACGATAAACAATTTCTTCACAGAACCACTGTCATTTCAATGGACGATAGCCTTTAATTAAATCACATAGAGCAGGTACACTACAGCTCCTTACGCTAGGTTGCAGCAATTACAGTTTAATAGCGAACCGTCACCCTTAGTTTCGGTAATTTTCCTCCACTTTGGTCGCTCAGCAGCCGGCGCTTGGACTAACTAAGGATGCCAAAATTTACATAGCAAACGAGCAAAATGCTTCCTCGAATAGTCCCTAGTATCCTGGATGTATTTGCTTTCCCATTTCATCGGGTTAGCGGCATAAATCACTATTGGCGATATCTCGACAGTATTAATCAATGGCTTTGTTTTAAATTCACGATCTCTGATTCTTGAAGAGAGACTTAAATTGTGAATTTCAACGATATTTACCCACTTTTGACAAGCTTTGATTATATCATGGACAAGGATATTTGGAAATAATGCCCATCCGCATTAGCGATCCCTTCAAATAGCGAACCTACTGTGTTAAAAATGGGTCTGTATTGACTCCCATAACGTTAAACTTTCGATTTGGTTTATCCATACCGTTGTTTGTCATAATCGTTGCTCGTCATATTATCTTTGGTCATAATTTCAATAGTAATATTTTTTTTTCGCTCCCTATTAACTATTGAATTTCATACCGTTATGTGGTGGTTGTATCTAAAGGAAGAAA
>NC_133481.1:4326581-4365284 GCF_025370935.1 Choristoneura fumiferana
TAGTCAAAATACCACGAACGGGACTCATCACGCTAACACCAGATGATGATGAGATGTTCGGAGGGACGATCGGACGTTGTTAGTGTAGTGTGTCGGTGTTATGGGGTGACAAATAAAAATGACCAAGTGCGGGTAGTTCGAGATACGAGTGCCGGTACTTTTTGTGATCAAGTGCGGGTAGTTCGACGGACTCGCGGTGCTAGTCAGACTTGATACCTCACACTTCAGTCTAATGTGGTCGAAACGTCGAGGTAAATATTACTCGTGTGTGTTAGCGTGATAATCCCGTTTGTGGTATTTTGACTATGAGTGAAAATCACGAAAATTTAAAACAATGGAATTATTGTCAAAAAATAACAAATCACGCCTGTATTTCCAAATAGGGTTGGCAGACGGCAGAGCACACGAAACGTTACCGCTACAGAGCACTTTTAGCAATTTTAGGTTTTAAGTTAACGGTAACAAATAAACGGTACAATAGTGACAGGTTGCTAGCCTGTCGTCAAAAAATACTTATAAAAATTTAAATTAAAACTTATATTACTTTTCTATTTTAAACTAGCGACCGCCCGACTTCGCACGGGCAAAATTAAAAAAAACCGGCCAAGTGAGAGTGAGAGATCAAATATTTCTAATTCAGTGAGTACACCCAGCACTGTCTATAATAATAAAAAAGTTACTTTGTCTCACGGAGTGAGTAAAATGCGTTTTTGCTCACTGGATTCTCATAGCAAAACCTGGCTGTTTGAGGTGCTGAGATGAAAACTATCTTTATTTCATCACGATAATTGCAAATTGCACTTTAAGTGTGAGAGCGTGACGAAAAACAAACATACTCACTTTCGCATTTATAAATTTGGATTGTGAATTCATTCTATCTCATTACAGCAAAACAATGTTGGTCCTTGAATTCAGTTATTATTTAAAACTATAAAAACAACGAAGCCGTGATGTTTCGTTTTAAATAATTAATTGCGATCTAAATAGCAAAGTGTTGTTACTAAATAACCTTACAAGGTAAAGAAGTTTAAGTTGGTTGGCAAACTTTTCTATTAGGCAGCCTCGGACCGTCCGGTGTGCTCGGCTAAAGAGGCTGCGAGTGTAAAGTTCAAGAATCAATTAGGCGCGCCAGGCTAGCCCTCCATAATAATTCATGCGCCACACAACCCCTGTACAAACTTTGCGTACCTACTTTGGGCAATTCTCTATACAGGTATTGATTTTTAAAGAGTTAAATAATTAACCATAACGCAAATTTCTAAAGGAAGCTCATCGTTTAATACTACTCTGATTTCGTCTTGTTCGGATTAAATAAATGGAATGAATGGAGCAATTCTTATCCTACTAATATTATAAATGTGAAAGTTTGTGAGTGAGTGATGTTTGTTACTTCTTCACGCTGAAACGGCCTGGACGGATTCAGATGAAATTTGGCAAAAAGTTAGTTTATAACCTGGATTAAAACATAGGATACTTTTTATCGCGATATTTCCACGGGATAGGGATAAAATCTCGAAATAACAACCGCGGGGCTTAGAGTCATGAAAATTTGTACGTAGGTAGTTGGACGTCTGGGATAACTCATAGGCGACTTTTTGACCCCATATTCCCACGGGATACCTAGGGATAAAATCTCGAAATAACAACCACTGGTCTTAGAGCCATGAAATTTGGTATGTAGGTAGCTGGACCTCTGGAATAACACATATCCCACGGGATAGTTTTGTATTTTTTTTTCTTTAATTGTATGCTGTAGTGTTTAAGTATTTTATTTGTAATTATTTTATTTGGAATAAATGACTTTCTGCCAAGTTTATTGCGGCGCATTCTTCTTCTCGGCAATGATGGTCTTTCCGAAAGCTCTGGTAGATTAAAAAATGTTGTGTAAAAGTGCCCATTGCGGCCTATTTACTGAATAAATGATTTGAATTTGAATTTGGATAGGGAAAAATTTTGAAATTTCAGCACTGGGTTTAGAGTCTTGAACTTTGTACAGTTATTCACAACACAACCTCAATGAAGACCACGATATACAATTTAGAAATTTCCAGGGGAATTTTGTAAAATCTCGAAAATTTCCATTGCAACTACCAGACCGAATAGTTTACGCGTGCGAAGCCGCGGGTTAAAGCTAGTAATATTTATATATTTCAGTTATCTCGGACGGAGTTAAAGCTATGTCGGAGTTTTCAGGGGCGGACAATCAATCAAGCTTAGTCTCATTTCTGGGAAAACACGTGTCCTCAAATTTTAGCCCGAGCGAAGCTCGGTTGCCCAGGTACTTATTATTATAATTTAAAACATTAATAGATATTATAAACCAATATAACTTGGAAACAAAAGGGATTAAAATTAGGTATCAATATTGTTCTTCTTTCTCTGTACGCGACAAACGTTTACTTAAATCTTAACAAACGTAACTGAGCGTCAAAATATTTCAGCAGAACTCAATGATTGTTTACCGACTTTAGTGAAGTTTAATGAAGGCAGTAATAAAGGCGTTTGTTTAGCGGCGCTGTAGTGGCCTGTAGCAGCGCACTCAGCGCAGTCCGAATCTTTGCGGCACTTTGCGTTATTCTAAACGGTTATTGGGTTTTAGGGTTATTCCTGCATTTCACTGGAATGGGCTGCTGCAAAATAGTACTTTGTCTATATTTCTTTTTATTGGCTACTAGAAGTGCTTAAGAGTAAGGTATAAAACATTGAATTGTAGATTACCGCTTTATGAAGTAAAGTAGTTATAATCTACGGGGCGATACAAATTTGAGTCTATCTCTTGGATGGTTCACTAATATGTTGCATAAAATTGAATCTCATAATTTCGTTTCTCATAACAACCTTCAGCAGAATCATCATATCACCGAATTACTTTTCGCGTAGTTTTTTTCATACTATCATTTCTCATAATTTTGTAAAGCAGAATATAAACATCACTATCGATAAGAATATTTATATGTTCGATAAAGATGCTACGCAGAAAGACATATCTCATAATATTACTTTGCATAAGGATAATAAAAAGCAGAATAAAATTTTACTGAACATTCCTTGCTATTAAATTAATTGTAGTTCTATATTAACCTAACCTTTATTGGCAGCAGTAAGATTCTGGCGCTTCGCCGGCCGCTGCCACGGCACGCTCGCTTCGCTCGCTCAGCTCACGCGCTGTTGTGGTCGCAGTTCTAACCTAACCCAACCTACTATGTAGCTGCTGTTCTGTTCTGGCGCTTTGCCTGCTGCTGTTACAGCACGCTTACTTTGCTGGCCTTACTTTAACCTTAACCCATTCTTATGGTAGCTGTTAGTTCGTTTGCCATCCAGTCGAACAAAAAAAAACTGTCACTACGCCATGTTAAAGTCAGCGCTATTTAAAATTCCGTGAAAATACAATAGTCCAATCTAGTATTTTGCTGTGCCATTGTGCCATATAAAAATCGGCGATACTAATGTTCAGGTATTTAATATTCTGAGAAATGACTATTATTCGAACTGATAATTACAATTACATAATTCAAAGATATGATTATGCAAAAGTATCATTCGGCTAAAAAAAATATGAGATACCTGTTATGCGAAGTGTATTTCGGAGAATCGATATTATGCAAGATAAAGGGAACCCCTTTTGGATTCCAAGTAGATACATTTATGGTACTTTTTATGAACAACTGACCCCATAAACAGGCTTGGTGTAGTTTCTCTAAACTTAACATTGATTTTGACTACTTAACTTTTTTTTGAATAGGGAGCGACTTCTTTAAGTCCTTAACTTATCATATCAGTGAGTATTAGTGAAAGTAAGTTATTTATCATTAAATTTAAATTTGAAATTGTTTGAATAGTAATGAATACTATACATATTCAGAGCAATTAGGATCTGACCCTTTTGGTGAATCCGTTAACAAACTCACGGGCCGCCACGAATCTGTATAATTTAATGTGCCCCAGAAACGACCAAACACTACTCCCTTACGCATACAATTATCTCTACCTGGCCGGAATAAAAACATTTAATACAATTACATAAAAAGGAATTATTAAATTAAACTTTGAAATTTGAACCGTTTTAGGTTAATGATTACTTTTTGGATGGGTCTGTGATTTCCTTGCCAATGCCACTACGGAGCTATTTTTTAGATTTCGAATATAGAAGTCCCTTGATAAAGCAACAAAACCTTCAAAAGTCATGAAAATGCACTCATAAATTTTAAGGAACCCCTGTTTGGCGAACGTAGTCGCACATTCTTATCTTTATAGGGACAATTTCGAGGTATACAGGAACAAGCTATAAAAAAATCAAGGCTTAGAACCCACATAAAAATGTTTTTTACAATACTACGTTATTGTAAATTACGGTATTCATATTAAAGCAATAATAGTTATTTGTTATGCAAGGCTGGAAAGTTACAGTTTGGCACGAGTGCTTATATTGAAAGCCGAGCAAGCGAAGGATTATAGGAGTGAACCACGAGCGAAGCGAGTGTTTCAAAAGAAGAATCCTGAGTGTAGTCAAGGGTTTTAAAGGCTCGAGATGCTCAACAACTTTACAGCCGAGCGAAACACACAATTTTTCCCTCACGACAGCGAGAAAAGTAAGTAGATGGAAGAAAATAAATTGAACACTCTTATAAATCAGTTTTAGGTTATGCTAGCTAGCTTATGCCAGTGGCTTTTTCTAAATCGCAGAAGTCTCATCTCATAGAAATATCTCAAAATCATCCACGTTCTTGTCTCCATAAAAAGAGGGAATTTCGAAGTCCAAGTAAAAGTTCAACTGTCTAGACAGCATCTAGATTCAGCCAGGGTTTGGGTTAGACGTTGATAAGTAAGTTAGCCAGTACTTTTTACATTTAATTATGCAAGTAGCTAAATCTACTTAAAGTTAAAATAATTATTACCTACTAGAATTTTGGTAATATTGACAGTGTGAACTTTATTCCCTCCGGTAGGTGTGTTCTGAATTTGACCACAATTATGTATTTACGTATTTGTCGTTTTTTTTGTGAATAAAGTCGAGAAAACTTATGTAATAGAACAAAATGTAAATAAATGTTATCTATTTTTTTGTATTAATAAATAACAACAAGAATAACAAGAATTAAAACACTAACGCATTTAAATTAATGAAATAATTTATGACAAACCACGTTTGAACGTGTCATTGTGCTTTTTTTCGGGTGCGTTTCCGAATATCTTGTCATTCATCATTTGATATCTATTTTTTTCTAGCTTGTTCTGTATTTTTTTGTAATTATAGACGCTTGAAATAATTTCAGAAACTGAATGAGCTTTATTATTACTAAATAAATTTTAGTGAAAGCCGTGGTGGCCTAGTGGTTGACCTATCGCCTCTCAACAGAGGGTCGTGGTTCAAACTCGCACCTCTGAGTTTTCGAATTCATGTGCGGAATTAAATTTGAAATTTACACGAGCTTTGCGGTGAAGGAAATCGTAAGAAACCTAAACCATGCAAGCAATTCAATGGTGCGTTGAATTCCATCCGCATGTGGGAACTATGGCCAAGCCCTCTTGCTCTGAGAGGAGGCTGTGCCCAAACAGTGACGTATATAGGCTGGGATCGAAATGTTTAGTAATAAGATAAATAACTGATTTAAATATTACTTCAACCGCTGACTTCAACAATGTATGACGAACTTTCTTTGTGAACACGTCAATATTCAACGCTTACTTCCTCAACCTCGTATCTACAGGGCTACTACGAAACTCGAAACTCGAGGTTCATGTCGTTCGGCCGTCTGACACTTATACTATTTAATACGAGAGCGAGAGAGACGATACAATACGAACTTCAAGTATCGTAGTAGCCTGCCGTTCACGATAACGTTCGAATTTCAAAAACTCTTAAAGGAGAAAAAGCGACTTTCCACGCAGATTTCGAAGGATAAAGAAATCTTCTTCGAGCTAGTGAGGTGAAAATAATAAATTATGTTATGAGTTACTTTATAGTAGATATTTATCTCAAATTCTACGAAATTTTCATAAGATGTTGACTTTTTTGGCTTAAAGGTTACATTACATTGGCTCAAAGACCATTAAAGAATCTTGATTGTTGCTAAATATAAATAAATTGAGTCTGGATGGTAGCCGGGTGGATGAAGGAGCCGCCCCATTATTTGCCGACGCCAAAGCGAATGTGAATAAACAGAACCGACACGCGTGACTGGAATGAATCGCAATATAATATTCACGGAGGAGGGCAAAGTAGGTACAAACTTTTTTGTACATGCAAAAAATTACTTATATTTTATTCAATACAAAACTGTGCCTCCACTGTATTTGAGGAATAAGAATATTTTTATTCATAAATGCCTGCAGACAGAGGGGCGAAAACTTCGCAACTGCGTACGTCCATCTTTTGATGTTAGCAGTTCGCCTTGAAAAAAAAAATAGGCCCGAAGAACTAGATAGGGAAACTGATAAAAATTAAATTAATTATCTTGTACATTTTATCTAGCTAAAACTTAACACTCTCTGAATTGAGTTGATCATTTTTGTAAGATTTTGCTCCTGTGCAGTGTGTGAAGGTATTAAAGGGAACGCATAAAATAACACCCAACATCTCACAAGAGAGTCCCTATTTTACCACCGAAGGCTTTGTTAAATGGCATCGGAGTATAAGGTCGTTCCGTTGACGTGGAGGTAATTATTTAGGATAAGAGGATCTTGAAGGGTGCATTTCTCAGGGTGAGTGACAGTGCGGCGGCGGCGAGCACGCACCTGTCCCTCCACCACCACAATTTGTTACCCGTCCGTTTAGAACCGGACGTTACCTAAATGCCGCCTATGTTTCTTCGATTTTTTTGTAACTCATCTGAGTTTATCTCTTTTCAGAAAGTTTTGATCGATTTGTCAAAAAGAAAACGATTTTTAGTTATCAATCTGGAAAAAAACTACCTTTTTGCTGTGTAGATTACATCCTGTACTTGTAAGTAGTCATTGAGTGGCAGTTATATTATATTTATTCGTGGCTATGAGTAAAAAGGTATTTTATGAAAGTTAATAGAAATGTTATAATTGAAGCCTTGCGATCAAACAAGTTGCCTAAAGTGAGAATTGTAAGTTAGTTCCCGAACAATAATGAAATACAATTTACATTTCACTAACATATAAGTACAAGTGTAAGGGCTACTTAAATCATCTGCAAATGATGTCAAGGCCTATTATTATTCTTTACCGGCCCGGATAATAACGACGGGTTTTTTGTTGTGATATATATATTTTTTAAACGAGTCCGTTCTTAGTGGCCAGTACGTAACCACATATTTAAAAATCAAAACGTCATCCTCGTCATATCCGACCTGCTGCGATGTTGTGGCGTTTTTTCATACTTAAAAAAATTAAAGCATTTTGTGCATATTATGCGTTTAAGAAAAAAAAATACCTCATAAAGTTATGAATGAACTCATTCTCATTGGTCAATTTAATTTCACATGCAGCAAACGATTACTATTGATAGGTCCAATTGTCGTTTCAGCCACCAGGAATGAAATTCAGAAATTATATTCAAAAAGTCGAATCAATTATGAATAATATATTGATAAAACCTGTTTTACAATATGTTTACATTTTGTCGTGTTTTCAAGTATAAATGAGTTATTTTTAAAGTACAATAAATATAGGAAGTTAATGGATCGGATTTATTTCCAAATTTCCTGTCGTGAAAAATTACTTTTTAATACGTTTTATTATGTCTTAATGACAATATCTGTTTTTTGTCTCCTAATTTATAATATTGCGTGAGGTTTTATTATGCTTAAAGTATGCAATTACCCAGAAAACTATTTAGGTCTAAAATTATTAATACCCTTACAAGTACCATAAAAAATATCGAATGCCAAAATGTTCCCATTTTGTTCGGAAAAAATGAACAAAGTTTCGTGACAAAACTCTAAAACACAGTACATTGCCAACCATATTTGCCATAAATTAATTTTGTAGTGGGGTGGATGCGAGATGCAATAAATAAAACGTTAAATCACTTGAAAGAACTATAATTTACACAAGTAATACACTCGGTAGGTCTTTAGTAACAAAGCACAAAAATAACGTCTTACGATACGAGTATGTGGTACAATTCCTTACAGCACGCAACGGGAGCGGCAAGCGGACTGGCGGCGTGTTGTAGCGCGCGCGCTGGGAACGAACCAATTGCGTACGAGCGAGAGCGACTGATTGACTTCCCGCGTGAGAGACTGAGACAGATGTCTGCGCGCGGCGCGCGGGAATTATTGGAACTAAACTGGCTAACAGAAATGAACGAGAGCGCGAAAGCGGCGAGTGAATATTTCGACCGTTTAAAAAATGAATTTAATGTAGCAGCGGGTTTACTTCCTACATACTCCCCCTTTTGACCAGGAAGGTGCCCTCACCACTGGTCAAAGAAAAGAGAAAAAAAAATCAATTCTTACGAGGCCGGCCTCTTCGTCTTGCCGGTGCAACTGGATGTGGAACCTCGAGTCCTTCACCCTCTCTAGCATGGTAACGCCTCAAGTCGGAAATGTGGTACTTCCCTACTATCTCATGAGGCTTTTCGGGAAATGCGACGCCGTAAGTAGTAGGACTCACTTTCTTACTAACCACGTAAGGCCCATCACGTTTTGGAGCAAACTTTGACGTCACGCCTTTTGAAGCACTGCTAAGGACGTGAGATTTCATAAGCACCAGATCACCAATAACGAGTTCATCGGGTCGACGACGAAGATCTTTGGCAGCCTTTTGAATGTCCTGCTGTTTCTCGATGGAGTCCTTACTTGAACTGAGCGTATCTGCAAGCTTAAGCAGGTAAGGTGTGATTTGTGGCACGTAGTTTTCCGCCATGATCACAGCACGGAGATCAGTTTGTACCTCCAGTGGCGACCTTAGCTCACGAGCATAAGTTAGGTATGCAGGGGTCTGTTCGGTAGATTTGGTCCGCGAGGAGTTCATAGCGAAACGAATCGAAGGCAGAGCCTCTGGCCATTTGTTATGATGATCCTGTACGAGGATTGCCAGCTGCGTTTTCAAATCGCGGTTTTTGCGCTCAACCGGATTGGCCTCTGGGTGATACAACGGCACAAGGTTTTGCTTAACGCTCAGCGTGAACATCGCTTTTTGCATGACTTCTGCAATGAACTGCACACCGTTATCGGAAATAACTCGACGAGGGAAACCAAAACGTAAGAAAACTTCCTCAATCAAGGTTTTGGCACAAACTTCAGCCGTGGCGTCAACGAGAGAAAATAACTCTACCCATTTGCTTGCAGTATCTTCGACGATAAGCACCCATCTCTCTCCGTTGGCACCCTTCGGAAGCGGCCCAAAAAGGTCAACAGCTAACACTTCGAACCGTTGTGCCGGGACGGGAGTTTGCAGCAAACCGGTAGGTTTCTCATTTGACGGTTTAAACCTCTGGCAATCAATGCACGTTTTCAGGTAATCAGCTACGAACCGACGCATGCCCGGAAAGTAGAACCGTTGTGAAATGCGATGCATGGTTCTATCCAAACCTCCGTGACCCGAGGTAGCAGCGTCGTGGCACTCAATCATAACCTGCTTTCTTCTTTTTTCAGGTATTACCAGTTGCGGCTCTTCGGTGTCAACATCAGTATAGCGATACAGGACTCCTTTACACATATGGTAACCTCTTTCAGTCCACCTGTTAATTTCTAATTCATCTTTCCCTTCCAGGCCATGGATGATCTTCGCTACTTCAGGGTCGTCGAGCTGGTCGTCACGCAGAGCGACGGCTTCCCATCGCGGAGCTTCGATGATCACCGTGCAGATACCGCAGGAATCACGAGCCTCATCTACGCACGGAGGGCGACTAAGTGAATCAGCAATAACGTTAGCCTTCCCTGGCGTATAGTCGACTTGAAGATCGAAGGATTGGAGCTTCATCGCCCAACGCACCAGTCTTCCTGTCGGCGACTTCAAGGTGAGTAACCACTTAAGTGGCTGATGATCGCTAGCCACACGCACAGAATGTCCGTCAATGAAGCCACGGAACTTTTCAACCGCCCACACGACTGCAAGAGCTTCCCGTTCGGTAGTAGAATAGTTGCGCTCGGCAGGTGTGAGGAGACGGCTAGCATACGCGATCGGACGTTCTTCGCGAAGACACTCCCCCTGCAGCAAAGCCGCACCCAGAGCATAATTGCTGGCGTCGGTTCTGAGGACGAACGGAAGAGCATAGTCAGGTTGGATAAGTATCGGTGATGACGTGAGTAGTCGTTTCAGTTCGTTGAATGCGTTGACCTGAGCTTCCTTCCACAACCATGGCTGGTCCTTCTTGGTGAGCATCGTTAACGGCTGCGCAACTTGAGAAAACCCTGGAACGAACTTCCTAAACCAGGAACACGTCTGTAAGAAACTTTTCAGGTGTTTCACAGAGGCGGGTTCCTTCATCTCTGATATCGCGTTGATCTTGTCTGGATCCGGTGATATTCCTTGAGGTGTGATGACGTGCCCCAGATATTTGACGCTTTCCCGCGCAAATACGCATTTGGTGCGGTTTGCTCTTAAATTGAAAACACGTAGGCGGTCGAATACAGCACGTAAGTCTTCCAAATGTTGCGAGAAGCTGTCAGAAATTAGGATCAGATCGTCGATATACCCTAGAATAGTCAGGCCTTGAAGTGATGCACCAGAACGAAATCTATCTATTAAACGCTGGAACGTAGCCGGTGCGTTCCGTAAGCCAAAAGGCATGCGTTTGAACCTGTGGACTCCAAACGGTGAAACGAACGCTGTTTTGTCTCGATCCTCCTCCCTGACTGAGACTTGCCAGTATCCCGAGCGAAGGTCAATAGTGCTCATATAGCAGCTTTTCCCTGTGTACTGCAACAAGTCATCAATAACGGGCAGTGGATAAGAGTCACTCTTCGTTACGGCGTTGAGTTTTCTGTAGTCCACGCAAAACCGAAAGGTTCCATCTTTCTTCGGCACCAAAAGAGCCGGTGCAGCCCATGGAGACTCGCATTCTTCAATAATGCCGTCTTTCAGCATCTTTTCTATTTCAGCTTCCATGATGGCTTTTTTGGCTGGCGTAAGTCTATATGGCGGCGCAGCGATGGGTTTGTGGTCGTCCGTATCAATGCAATGTTCTGCGAACGGCGTTGGACCTCCCCCTTCTCTAAAGATGTCATCATATTCCTGCAATGTTTCAGCCAGGATCGCCTTTTGGTTTGATGTCAACATGGTACCTTCGTCACAACGAATAAGATCCGCGGTCGCATACCCTACATAAGATCTTGATGTCTCACACTGGAGAGGGTGAATTACCTTAGGTCGATCAGATGAAAACCACATACTATCAGGAATGTTAATAACCAACCGCGCCTTTCGCAAGAAATCGATTCCCAATAAAGTGTCGTTATTAGCCGCGTCAGGGAAAATAACGAACGTGATAGGTATCACTGAGCCCTCGAGGTTAACTTCTACGTCAGCAAGTTTCACATCAATGTCGCGCACTACACCGTCTGCGAGCTTTATCGTCATGCAACTATCACGAAAAGGGTGCTGTAATTTACGTAACAACGCGTAAAGACTAGAACCCGCGATACTACGTTTAGCCGCTGTATCCATTAAACCAGTACCGCGATAACCGGAAATTTCGAACCGAAGAATGGGACGTCCACCGGTACCATTATTCGACAACGTAGGTAAATCACGTGCGCGATCCGCTTGCAACTCGTCACCGTGTTGAACATTCTGTGATAAACTATTCTTAGATAATATATCAGTTTTACAAATACATACATTCTGTTCTGTATTAATCTTTGGCACATCACATACATGTTTATTCTGACCTAAACTAATCTTTGACTGTTCAACACTGTGACACGTCTGTTTAGGTTTATTCTTTGACACAATATTAGAACTAACAGAAGATTGCAGAACATTATCGAAACAGTGATGCATCTGCTGTTTACTACTCTGTGATACAGTACTTTTACTAACAAAACAATTTGAAACACTATCGACACCATGATGCATCTGTTGTTTATCACTCTGTAACACAATATTTTTACCAACAAAACAGTTTGAAACATTATCGACACCGTGATGCATCTGTTCTTTATTACTCTGTGACATATTACTTTTACTAACAAAACATTTAGAAACATTATCAACATTATGATGCATCTGTTGTTTATCAATCTGTGACACAATATTAGAACTGCCAGAAGATTGTAGAACATTATCAAAATAGTGATGCATCTGCTGTTCATTACTCTGTGACATAATATTGGTCAAATCATTATGCGTTAAGTTATCACTTTTAAAATCACTATCGAACGAACAGAATGAGTCCTTATGGTTGCAGTTATCGCAATTTGCACGAATTACGCCTTTGGCGTTGCACCCATAACAACGGATATCCGTATGATCGATTTTGTTTTTCGCTTTTAAACAATCACTACGCTCGTGGCCAGTTCTACGACAGTAAACACAATAAAGTTTTTTACCTTGAGTCGTAGTCGGGCTTACCGCCGTATTACGGTCCTTTGCAGGCGACGGGGGCGCCGCGCTCGGCGCGCGGAAGGCCGGGGCACCCGGGCCGGCGCGCGCGCGGTCGGCGCGCTCGCGGGGAGGCGGGGCGGCGGCGCGCGGAGCCCTGCGGCGCTCGCGGCCGGCGCTCGCGATCCGTTGCCGCCGCGATAAGTTTGAACGCACGTAACTTCGTTCTCGTTTGAACACGGAGCGCGCGGCAAACACGTCGGGGCTTCGGCGAGCGATTCCTCAATGTTTATGGCTTTTTCGAGTAAATAATCAAGGTCACTTACAGATTCTCGCGTCAATCGTTTTCTTATTCGTTTGTCGAGTAAGCCATAAACTATATCGACCTGCATTCTGGCATCAACGGGATATGGAATCTTGGTTATTAAGGCGCGAAGTCGCTCAATAAAAACTTCTGCCCGTTCTTCACCCTGTTCCGATGCGTAGATTTCTCTCAGCAATTTGTGAGGTGGCTTCGGCACACCGAACCTGGCACGTAGCTTCTTAAGCGCGTCGTCCCACGTCAGGATCGTGGCGCGGACGCCTCGGTACCACAGCGCGGCCTCTGCCTCCAACAGCATGGGCATTCCTCGGAGCGCGTGCTGGTCGCTTACGTTGGTAGCTTCTTTGTACATCACTACGCTGTCTATGAATGCTTCTAACACGTCGGGGTCGCGACTCGCTCCAGTAAACCGAGCGGTGCAGTTTGCAAAGTTAGCATTTTGTGAAAAAACAGGACCCGCACAAGATGGCGACGGCGATGGGGCGGATATCTTGTCTTGGGAGTTCGCGAACGACGCGGCAACGAGGCTCTCAACCAATTGACGGTTGGACTCTGCTTGAGCCTTTGCGAACGTCGACAGGAACGACGCGAGCTGCCCCTCGGACATCGTGGAGTCGTCATCACAATTCTGCGTACTTTTGCGACGCGGCATTTTAGAATAGACAGTCAGTTACTTGTACACACCACATACACATAATATTGTTCACTATCCACTTTTCACTGAGTTTAGTTCGTGAGTTCGATCGAGCACGATACCTAACTACGCGGTTCGCGGAAAAAGGTAGATACTCGTGCCCCACGTTGGGCGCCAATGTAGTGGGGTGGATGCGAGATGCAATAAATAAAACGTTAAATCACTTGAAAGAACTATAATTTACACAAGTAATACACTCGGTAGGTCTTTAGTAACAAAGCACAAAAATAACGTCTTACGATACGAGTATGTGGTACAATTCCTTACAGCACGCAACGGGAGCGGCAAGCGGACTGGCGGCGTGTTGTAGCGCGCGCGCTGGGAACGAACCAATTGCGTAAGAGCGAGAGCGACTGATTGGCTTCCCGCGTGAGAGACTGAGACAGATGTCTGCGCGCGGCGCGCGGGAATTATTGGAACTAAACTGGCTAACAGAAATGAACGAGAGCGCGAAAGCGGCGAGTGAATATTTCGACCGTTTAAAAAAATGAATTTAATGCAGCAGCGGGTTTACTTCCTACATTATTAAATATTTCGCAAAATTATTTTTTAAATAAAGCGCGTTCGCAAAAGCTAGAGATAATCGAGATAATAATATTACATACGGCAGTTATTATTGAAATTGGTCAGTATTCATTAAAACAAATTGTTTTATCTTCTAAATAAAAAAAATAATAAATAAAGGTCGTATATTTTTACTTTTATTGCTGGTAAGTAAGTATTATGTTTTTATTGATTAAGAACACTTTTACTATAGTTTTATTTACAACGTGTACGCTAATTTGACAGTTAAATTTATAATCTAGAAAAGAACTAAATAAGTTCTTCTTCTTTCTCGGATACTCTTGGCAGAGCAGTCGTGGTCACGTAGCACGTCGAAGTTCTCCCTGCTGTCGCTTCTCTGGCGCAAGTGTTAAGAGGAGTATTTATTAGGGCTTTTATCTGGTCAGTCCAGCGCATGGGTGAACGTCCTCTTGATCTTTTCCCATTTACCCTTCCCTGCACCACAAGTCGTTCTATAGAGTGCTCCCCACGTCGAGTCACATGTCCGAAATATTGGAGGATACGAGATCTCACTATGGATGATAGCCTCTCCTTCACCTGTAGTTCTTCCAGTATGGACAGGTTGGTGCGGTGCTGAGTCCATGACACTCGAAGCATACGTCTCCAACACCACATCTCGAGAGCGTCAATTCTTTGCCTCTGGCGTTCCTTGACTGTCCACGTTACGGCACCATAAAGAAATATGAGGAACACTAGAGATCTTACTAGTTGGACTAAACTAAATAAGTACAACTAGACATTTCTCGTGAAAATAGCCACGATGTATAAACAAACAGCCAGACGGAAATTAAAATAATCACACTTTCGTTTCTTCAGTTTGTGGTAAAAACCCTAAAAACAGCGTATCTTCTGTTAAAACAGTAGGGCAACACTGCCTAGCGCACTTGCGCCTCGCTAACTCTGTACGTGTGTGTTTTGTTTAGATTTCGTGCGCCGAGGCTTTACACTCGCAGGCTCGTAGCTTATAGAGCTATGAAGGCACGTTACGATACATCAATGTCATACTTACAGCACAGCCTACTAACCGTTACTCTCGTTTATCGCTATCCCGCGGGAACTATTAAATTTTCCGGGATAAAACTATCGTATGTCCTTCTCTGGGACTCAAACTATCTGTATGCCGAATTTCACTTAAATTGGTTCAATGGTTTAGACGTGATTAAGTAACAAACAATAAAACTTACAAACTTTCGCGTTTATAATATTTGTGAGATTTCACCAATTTCTATTACAAAAATATTTACCGTGATTAAAATGCATTGAAAATTTAAAAAAGAGTGAGCAACGCTCCATGAATTGAGTCTATCATGGCTTGTGTGCTCATCATCAGAGCCCGGAGAAGTCACTATCACAGATCAAAAATGGTTTGGCGGCATTTTTCTTAGTGAATTCTCACTTATGGACTTCCGATATTCAATATTGATATATCGATACACAACGTGTTAAAAAAGATTAAAAGGAGAGGTCAACAATAAACTGTTTTATCATTAAAGAGCGATCTCTTCCAAATAACTTTTGAGAAGTCGGAAATGTGAAATAGACATAAATATGCATTATGCAATGAAAACTATCAATGGTTAACAATTTCTAATTTAATAATTCAATTTCATACTCAAAGTCTATTGTAGTGCTAATAAGTGTCTTTATAAAAGATATTACAATTATGACTTTATGATAATATCATTTAGATAGAGTAGATAAGAGAGAAGTCACTATGACAGATTAAAAAAGCCCTGAAAACTCCGGGCTCTCAAACTCGGGTCATCATAATCAGAGAGCGGAATTTTCATGGCATGTTTTGACCTGTCATAGTGACTTATCACTTATTGACTCTACCTAAATGATGTCTGTGACTTTAAATTAGATTCTCGTAATCTTATCTTGTTATGTAGAGCTTTTTTTTCGTATACAAATGGATATTTGACTGTAGAAGTAGAAGTAAGAAGTAGTTTAAAACCGGAAAATGGTATACAATAAGTATGTTTTTTCAGGGATGTTTTATGCACTCGTGTAAAAACTACTATTGTTCCATGTAGGAATAGGAAATAAAAGAAAAACACAAAGTTAGTACTGCAGTAGGTAGAATATTAGCGATAAATCTTTAACCTACCTACTTCCTATTATATCTTGTAATTGTAAGTATACATTGATTATCATGTTGAACAGACACTATTGTGCGACTCGTCGTCTGAGAGTCATACAAGCGTTCTCGTATTCTAGGTTAGTTAGGCAATTTTAGGGCTTTTAGTTAGCGTCAACCAATCTTCAAAGCAACTGGATTAACTGAGTCGGGGTCTCATTCAATTGGTGGGTTAGTTTCGAAGCTACTACTAAAATCAAGTTGAGATTCAAAGAAGAAATCTTTATCCCAGCTCATATACATCCCACTGGTGGGCAGAGACCTCATTTTATAATGAGAGGGCTGGGGTGGTTCTCACGCGAGCCCAATGCGGCTTGGGAAATTTACACACACTATAAAACTGCTTCACAAGTGCCTGGAGATTTCCAGTTTGATTTCCAAACTCACAGAACTCAGGATTTCCCGCTTGTGAGGTGATAGGTATAACAGGTATACTATAGCTTTAATCTGACTCGCGCACCGAGGGCCCCGTCCAAATTTCTGCAGAGCCGTGCTCCTAAGAAAAATGTATGCTGTGTGGAATAATTTTTAATCGGTTACTGACGTAGTTAGCTGGAAGAGATCCTTTTTTAGGGATAAGCTCGCCTTTGTTCTCCTCTCTGTGTATTTGTATTTTTATGTGCAATAAAGAGTTTACATACATACATACATACATACATGGAGGGGGCAGATAAAAAAAGATTTTTGGACTTTTTAATTATTCGTGCAACAAATAAGAGCTACCTTCATGTCAAATTTTAAAATTCCAAGGCATTTGTAAGTACCACATAAAGCTGATTTTCCACCGGCAAGGCGAGACGAGGCGAGACGAGGATGAGCGAGAAGTTCCTATACAAAACGCGCGATATCGCACCGGCTCGCGGGAGACATCCCAATACTAATCCTCGCCCATCCTCGCCTCGTCTCGTCTCGCCGGTGGAAAATCACCTTTAGGCTGGCAGCATTTCCGCGCTGGATTGTTATACCAATACGTTAGGCGAGAAATGCGCCAGCCCTAGTCATGGGTAATTTTGTGTCCATAACCCCTTAAAATAATGCCAATTAATATCTTGAAGCTCACTTTTTCTCGCTCCGTAACTACACATTCGGGCTTCCAATTTGTAAGTGCCCTCGGCAATAGACGTCGCTTAAAACCGAAACGAAGCAGAAAGGATCCTAGACAGTGGTACGTAGCAGACATTGATGTGGAGTTTTCCCGTCTGGTTATTTGCACTGCCCGACTCGGAGTCGTTTAACAAAATGACGGGCCCTTTTTATCTCAGTCGGGCTGCAATTTGTTGCCAGCTCTATTTTCCACGAACCACAAACCCACGGTTGCTATTTTGAATATCCGTAGCCTCTTCAAATTAACTGGCGGGTTAGTTTCGCCGCAGAAGGAGTTTAACGAGACTTTTGTTCAAGAGGTTCCGGTTGGATTTTAGCGCTGGTACATTTTGAGGTTAGTAGGTATTGAAATATATCTAACGTCGCTGCAACTTATTTTTGTTTTTCGCTAAAAAGAGCTAGAATAAGCAAATAAATGATATATTATTTTTATTATTTAGATACTCAAAAAGTTATTCGACATTGAGTTAGTTATTTTTGGTACAAGATACGGGCATATGCCAAATTGATATTATTTTGGCCGTATCTTGATAGCTGCCAATGTGATTGTGTTCGTGTGACTTTTTTGTTGGGCTGCTGTAATCTCTACTCTATAGTGAAGTTGAGTTTAGAAATTGGCATATTATCGAGCAAGTGTCTAATATATATTTTTTTAATGTTTTTGTTTTGTTTTTTACCTACTACATAAATACAATAAAAAGAAGAAACACCTCAACGCGACTTCACCTAGGCAGCTCAAAGCTGATAGTATCCATAAAGCTTAAAGAGGCCAGGATAAGGTCTGTTCTGTAGGCATGTTTCACAGGCTTGCTTCAATCTTCAATCTAGCGGCGAGGGGGGACACTTCGTTTGTCGCGATATCCCTCATAAGCGCTATCTACCCGCCTCGCTCCCCCATTCACCCAAAATAGTACCTCAAGGAGTTCAGTAATGAGTTCCCTTGTACACCGCGCGTAGCTCAAAACTAGTTTTTGAGGAACTCTATTTTAAAATTTTCCAACAGCGAGATTACTTGTGAAGCACCCTCGACGGATATGATGTAAAAGTGTGAAGTATTATGGAAAGTACATGTAGATTTACGTACACATAAAGGATGTTTCCGACTATGGGAATTTAAATTCAAGATTCGATTCTACTCGCATAACTAATGCTGCTTTTGTTTTATATTTAATAATTTGAATTCAGATAATTTGTTGATCCTTAAAGTTTAATTGTAAAATCCGTCGTATCAGACATGGCGGTGTTATCGCTGTTTCTTGGTACGGTAATATTGAAATATTTTTTACATTTATTTGACATCTTTGAGACAAAAAATTATCAATGTGCTGTCAATTTTCACAGGATTAAAGCACGTGGTAAATTTTAAATGTGATTTCGCACTTGAATTTCGAAAAACTCAGAGGTGCAGGCCGGGGTTTGAACCCACGAACTGCACAACACTGCTTGAAAGGCGATAGGTCAAACCACTAGGGCACCACGGCTTATTAACAGAAACTTACAATTACATTATGACTATATATATAAATATCCTACACTTAAAGTAGGTACAAAAAAAAACTAAAAATAAAACAAATTATTTAAAAGATAATGCCTTAGGCAAGATTCCGAAGATATTTTTTTTAAATGTATGCAAGTGTATGTGAATGAACAAAAACAAACCAAAATAAAATACTATGTCCATACTATATTATATTATAAAAGTAACTAGTAGGTAATTAATAAGTAACTCGGTGAAAAGTTTTTTTTTAATAAAACCATCACGTATTTTTCATGTGTTACGCGTAACCTACGCGTTTAAAATATTGACACTGTCATTTTGTTCCTGCAAATAATAAAACTTTATATTTTTCATATCGATTCAATTCTAAGAACCTGTCCTATGTTATTACATATCAAAACACCCTTTGTACCGGGGAGTAGGCTCGTCAGGATTGATTGGAACGTCATGTCAATATGTCGCGAACATGTTACTGTACAGTCGAATCAAAACTTGTAGTAAAACAAAATGTCCCGCTACAACAGAGAACAATCTTTTGATTTGATACGCTTTGTTTAGTTGAATTCTTGGAAAAAGTTACATATCCAGATTATTCAAAATTGCAAGTGATGTTGATGACGATGATATCCTCCCAGACGTACCTATCCGTCGACGACGATACCCTATCAAGTATAGAGTCATGTGCAAAAATAAGATCCATTCGAACCGGTGTACTGCCATTTCGGTAAAATATTTTCGCCAAATTTCACTTCCCAAAAAACTTATCACACTCATCATTTCCCAAACGAATCTTTAGCATACATTTCGCATTTTATTCATTTGGTCAAATGATCACTTGGCATAATTTTACTTTGTCAAATTTTATTACGACAAACGTTTATTAAGCAAACGTTTTCTTTTGGCTAATATTGTATTCCAACAAAATGTTTGTTCAAAATGACGTTTCGCACAAACCAACCACAGAAACCAACTGCTACCAGAAAGTAGGTTAGATTAGGTTATACCTGCGTCTTCCACAGAAACGAACTGCAATCAGAAAAGTAGATGAGATTAGACTGCGTCCCCCACAAAAACGAACTGCTACTAGAAAAGTAGGTTAGGTTAGGTTAAAACTGCGTCCCCCGCAAAAACGACCTGCTATCAGAAAAGTAGGTTTAGGTTAAGTTAGAAGTGCGCCCCCCACGGAAACGAACTGCTCCCAGAAAAGTAGGTTATTGTATCATGCGATATTTTGGGAAGAGTACGTTATGCCAAACGATATATTTGACCAAAAAATACTTGGTAATATAAAACATGACTAAGTAATTATTTGTGAAACAATAATTTGCCCAAAAAAAAAATTATTAGGTGTAAAATTACGATAAGTTTTTTGGCAAATGATTTTTTGCCGAATGATAATTTGAGTAAAAAATTTTGTGATGTGATACTTTGGAAAAAGTTTTTTGCCCATATATTAGGAATCCATTCGAACGAAAAATATGTTACTACGGCCTTGTTGCATCGGAATAAGAGAATGTGGTACTTATTTTTGAATCTTTGATAAGTTCATATTTTTACACTTGACTGTACATCGTCATCAGCCGGAAGAAGTTTACAGCTGAACAAAGGCCTCCACTTAGAACACAAGAATGAACGCCAGCTCGGCACTTGCATCCACCGGTGGCCCGCAACTCTCACGATGTCGTCAGTCCATCTAATTCCAGGGAGAGGCTTACCAACGCTTCCTCTTCCGGTTTGTGGTTTCCACTTGAAGACCTTTCTCCGGTAACTGTTATCTGTTCTTCGAACGACGTAAACTTCTTAAATAACATGACTTTGATGAACTTAACATATAATAATATCGACGGGCATTTAAAAAAAAACTAAAAACATTTAAGCAATTTTCGAAACTTCATTGTCCAAAACTAAAGTTCAAGTTGGTCAGAATATTTTATAGACGCTGCTGTTGTAGGTTATACTATTTTAATTCGTATATTTTGAGGTGGATTTATTGTTCATCCAGCAGCGTTTAACCCAGGGAGGTCTGCTGAAAATTGTATGCAAATTTAAAACAAACTAAATCGAAACTTCAGCTTTTTATTTTCGTTTGAAATAAGTTTAAGTTTACACCGCAGACCGGAAAGCAAGTCTGCAACCAAAAACTTTACCTTACGTTCCTTTAATGTAGAAAAACGTTTGGATTGCCTTTTACTTACTTTTTCCTTGAGCTTATTCTCACCCAACTAAGCTGACATATACGATATGGCAAAAACGTACACCCTCGTTTTTCCAGAGCATTAAAAAAGGACAGAATCATTCCGACACGCGCGTATATTCCTGATACAGGTAATTTCAAAATAGCGTGCCTAAAATCGTCAAGAAACAAACATTGTTTCACTTATCAAGAAAAAAGACATCAGCGATTTATAACGATAACGGCAGTTTATGTGATTACCGGCTCCATTAAATAATCAACTCTCTGTCTAACGCGTAAGTGTGTCTCACTTTAAAGTCGTTAGGTTTCGGAGCCACTGATTCGATTTCCTTTATTAAGTATTTTTTGATTGATAGGAATGTAATGTTACCAATTTGTAGGTTAAGGATTTGCATGAGGGCGAATTTAATACAAGCTACACTGATACATTAAAGAGGTTAAACTTGTTGTTTGTTATTATAGAGTATCTATCAGATGGTGTTATATTTATTTGTCTTGTGTAAGTGGCTCAATACAGCGTATATTTTTGATACTACCGCGAACTTTAAGAGTAGTTAGTGAAGGCCCGTATTATCACATTTTATTGTGTTTTAGTAAAAAACTTTAGACTTATTATTTTCCTTACAAAATTAATTAGCACGCACCGCTTTGTTTTTGTTCAAAATGTCGCACTTGTTGACGTGACAGCTGTCACAGAACGCTTCTCTCTCGAATCAAATCAATGTACGCATTATATTGCTGCTCGAAAATATTTCTAAAAATAATTACGCTCTGGTAGTTAATTCTAAATTAAATATTTGTTTTGATATCGGTTCACAGCACTTAAATCTTCGTCTAGTTACAGTTTGAGGTAGTATCAAAAATACACGCTGTATAGAAGATGCTACGACACACTTTTAGTTACAACTTGAAAAAAGTATCTATACTTAATGATAATGCTTTCAAACTTATTAATAATTAGACCAAAAATACCATAATTAGACGAAAAATACTGATTTGTACGTAGGAGGTAGTTTTTGAAATCTGAACTGCTTTTCAATTTCTATCACTAAGTAACAATTAAGTAGCAAAAACTGACCCTTTTTGTAAGGCAACCCCAAGAGTGGTAGAAACGTGAGTTAAAATGTTTTTGAACGCAATAGTTAGTGTACAAAATCTTTGCCGTACTTTGTTATCACTGACATGTAAAAAAATTAAGCAACCCGGTGGGAATCGAGTTATTATGACGCCACTCCGCTGCTAGGTAATAAACGTAAATAGGTATGAAAGCAAGCACTATATCTGCTTATCATATTTAGCTTACATTGTATTAGGTACTAGAAAGTGCTACGTTCCCCGAGAAGTTGCGTGCCACAGCTAGTGCAGTAATAATTTCATTACCAATGATGACATTCTGTGTGATTCTGAAAAAGGTTAAAATACTCGTAACTGTAAAAACAATAGTGTCTTAAAGAAAACACACATTGCGGGTTTTCGAACAAGTTTTTTGCAACAAACAGCTCCAATTTTTCTGCAGGCAAATCTGTTGGCAGTCAATTTTCTCGTTACTCATTGTTACGAAGACGTTTTAACAAATTTCTTCTAATTTTTTCTCGTCCGTTGTTAACGAAATACTGCTGTGAGAAATGTTCCATGTACAACCAGTCCCTGGTACACTACTTTTTATCACGAACATAAAGCATATGTCCCTTTCTGACTAATGGGGTTGTGCAAAAGGGATGGAGGCATGGAGCTTTATATCCGCGGCAAGCCGTTTGCAAAGGGGAGGAATATATATAGATGTAACTGTTACTTCTTCCTGTATAAACTGTATTAGTTTGTTACATGATGTTGAAAAATCAATAACAAAGGGCCAATGCTGCTGATTCAATTTTTTTTTTTTAAGTTTGTTATTTGTAATGTATGGTTGAAAATTTATTATTTTACACGAATGCGTGTATTCAATACCGCCCTTAATAATTAAATACCGCCCTTTTAGGTGTAAAATTATTATTATTTTTTTACAAAAAAAAAATTTTTGGCCATCCGATTATGTATTCGAACCTACCCACAGTGATAAACACAAAGATAGGCAGCAAGTGTAAAGGGTTGGGTTGTAAATCAGCGCTGTGTGCATGCGCACTTTGTGCGCGTCCACAGCATACGCTGAGCCCAATCCATTTATCACACTTAGTTAGCACTTAGTTATGTTATAAGTAGTTATAAGTTTAATGTGGAAAATATCTTCCGTTTATTAATAATGTTTATGTTGCTCTAAGTGTGTTAATAAACGCTTATTCTATTCTATTCTATTCTATTCTATTCAAGGCACGAGACTAAACTACTTTCCATTTCTGAACGCTTCGTGCAGTTCACCGTCACGTTCGAATTTCAAAAACCTTTGAGCACGCTAGTGGGGAAAAAGTGCTTTTCCACGTAGATTTCGAAGGAGACAGAGAGCTTTTTCAATCTAGCAAGGTGAGAGGAATATTTTTGTGTCAATACCATTTTTAATGTACAGCTCTGAACTGTTCATCATAATAGTGTTCAATAAAAAGTTATTGCATTATTTTTTTGTACCTTTTGTGTTTACTAAATCAGAGGTGTGGTTTGCTAAACTAATGGTTTCCAACCTTTTTTTAATTAACCAGGGATCATTCTGGATTCATTATTATTACCATGGACTACAATGTAATATCGTTAGCTTTTTATTGGCGCGCCGTTAAAAAGCCGCCCTACCGCGACACGCCGACGCGTTTTCTCAAAGTTTATAATCTTTCGCAGCCCTTATTTGCACTTTTGTGGCTCTAGCAACCACTATCGATACCTCCTACGTATACTGGTACAAGTGACAAATTTCTGATTTTTAGTTTTTTGCAATTTTGTGATTAATATTTCCTTATTTACCTACCACAAAAAATTTGCACGGATATTCCTATTAGTTTTGGAAATAAAGTGACGTATATGAATGCATCTAACACCGTTTTGCTAATCGGTACAACGTATACTGAGGCAACCGACATGCACCACTATACGCGGCACCGATATTGTCGCGGGGCCGGGGAAGTCCAGTGTAACTGGCAGTTGCCTCAGTGTACGCGCTAGCCGTCGCTGCGTGCGGACCGTTTAAACTGTTCTACGAACACATAATTTGATAGTATATATAAAAAAAACATGTTTTGGTCTGACAATTGCGGAGGGCAAGACCACAATAGCCGTATTTCTCATAGACAGTCATGGAAACTAAATCCAATGTGAAACCTTTTCGTGATCTATTTCGCTATGATTTCTTTGGCAAATGTATGGGATGTCAACATAACATTGGTAGTACAACGGTTCCACCCCAGTACCAGTACGTGATTCAGTTTCCTCGGCTATACCTACATGTACGCGTGCTAGAAATATAACATTGCAGTATTACATTGCATTCTGGTAGTTGAGCATCCCCAAAAAGAAGGCGAAGGCATGCATGCTTTAATTAAAATGAGAACAGTAAATTTCAATATACCTACAGGTTGATAAAAAAAATCCTGTACTATACTGTAACCCATATTAGGGCTACTGATTACTAATACGATATAAGTGGGAAAACATCGAAATTAGAAAGTCTTCTTGCGACTCCACTTCCATGCAAAACTTTTTTTTTTCGAATCACAGTATTTTTCTACTTGGATCATATTAGTAATTAGTAGCCCTAATGTGGTTTAAAGTATAGTACAGGTTTTTAATAACCCCCTATACACATTTTTTTATACACACCTAAGAAATGGTACCTGGCTATGTATATGGCGAAAACGGGTAAACCGTATGAAGTTATAGAAGTTTCCCAAGACTCAGAAACAGACACAAAATTTAAATCTATTGTCAAGAAGACATTAATATATAAGGCGTATTATTAAAATTAATGATTATATCATGGATAGGGAAATTTGGAAATAATTCCGATCCGCATTGGCGAGTGCTTACTCCAAATAGCGAATTGAGAACTGTTTTAAATATGTAGTTGTGCTAAATACTTGTGATGTATAGATATCACTAAAATATGATTGTAAATCTGTTTACAAAATATACCTAGGTTTATTGCCAGACTCTTCTCAACAGAGGTTTTTTCGAACCGGTGGTAGATTTTTTGACATTCATAAGTGCTTGTTACAATCTAAATTGAATAAAGATATTTTGACTTTGACTCAATATTTCATGTCAAAGCTTGGCTTAAGCAAAGTGCTAATCAGACTCGCGCACGAAGGGTTCCATACCATCTATACAACTTCATTAGGATTAGCAAAAAAATGGCAAAAAAATTACATTTGTTGTATGGGGGCCCCCTTAAATATTTATTCTGTTCTATTTTTTGTTATATATATATTATATCGACTACAGTTATACATAATCTGTGAAAATTTCAACTGTCTAACTATCATGGTTCATGAGATACAGCCTGGTGACAGACGGACGGACAGCGAAGTAGTATATAGAAGTAGGGTTTCCGTTTATACCCTTTGGGTACGGAACCCTGAAGAGGCACAAAAAGCTAAACCGTTATGTGGATACAAATGGGTGCGATGCGATATATGTATCACATGAGGAACCTTTCACAATAAAATACGAGTACACATTTGAACAGGAATACGAATCCATTGAATGTGCTTCCATTAATTTAAAGCACTTAATACAATTACTTTTCTTAATAAAACCATTTATATTTCAAGTGAGGTTTTTTATAAAGGTATATTTCTGTATTTTGTATAGCACGTTTAAAACATTACTAGCGGTATATTGGTACAAGTGGCATGCTAATGTTAGCGTATATTGATGCAAGTGATAAAAACGTTTATAAATCAATAGATGAAGGTAAAAGAGCATCTGTTTTATTGTTCATTGCAAGCCATATAAGTATTTCATCTAAAAATTCATATACAATATAAAAATATCGTTAGATCAGTAATCTACGCATTACGCCGTATACTGGAGCAAGTGGTAATTAGCTCAGTATACCGCACAACTACAAGATGTAAAATACGCGTATAGTAGTGTATCTGCAATTTTCTCAAAAACTATAAGAAATTTCAAAATTCCATGAATACAGGTAGAAAGCAAATATTTTCTTTGGAACCAATGCAAAATTTTGAAAAGTTATATCATCAAATGAGAAAGTTACAGGTTTTGGAACCTTTGAACAGCTCTCCTGTAAATTTATGATTATGCACTTGTACCAGTATACGTAGGAGGTGTCGTGGTGATGTGAACTATTGCTCTAAACGAACCTCGTTGACAGTCAGCTACAGTCGCTGCACTCGACAGATAGTCATAACTTGACCTGTTAGCTCACCAGGGGGCCTACCATGATCTTTCATAAACGATCCAAAGGCAGAGCAGTTCAATTTAGGCACCTTAACTGAATCGTCTAAATTGGTACTACGACGTTTATTTCTCAGAGCTGAGTCTTAATGGTTTACAAGTTAATGAAAGACCGATATTGTCTCTGGTCCGAAACTGAAACGCTAAGTCGCGAAAGGGATGCCGCTATATGCAAACCAAATATTGTATACTAAAACCTCTTTATTTTGGAAAACCATAACTCTATGTCATTCCGTGTTCTTAGCAACCGTTGTGTTGATTACAAATAAAATGTTTACGTTGTCACTAATCCACGAGTCTCTTTTCTTATTGAAAAATTAGTTTTATCAATGAGGAGTTAAGAAGCACAATGTCTATGAAAAGTTATAAAACTTGAATAAAAGTTTAAAAGTTCTTGAAATTTAAAAATATTCCAAGTAAAACACTTAAAATTCCAAAAGAATTGACAGAATGAGTAACTTATACTGAATCGATAAATTTGACACTGAAGCGATTCATTTCCCACTCAATTTAAGCGTCAGTGAATGAAAATGTCTGTATCGCTGTCGCTGAACCGTGCTTGAACTGAATCGCAAAAGTAACGTCGTGGTACGAAATAGCGATGCAGTTCAGTTTAGAGCCTAAACTGAATCGTATTAAGAGAGCGTGGTAGGCCCCCAGGCTTACGAAGTCGGGTGTATTGAGGTTGATTTACACATGGCGAAACTTGATACATGAAGAAGAAGAAAGATTTATATTTAAATATAAATAAAAGAAATAAAATACGCACCTTGTGCCACTTTTTATTCTTACGTAAAAAGGTTCCATAATGGGATGCGATTCAGTTGAAACGAATTTCAGACCCACTGTTCGAGGTTCAATAGTATATTCTGAGACGAGTGACATTTCCAAATTATTTTATCGCGTGCCATAGTTCGTCATCGTTCCTAACGATAAACAATTTCATCGCAGAACCACTGTCATTTCACTGGACGATAGCCTTTAATTAAATCACATAGAGCAGGTACACTACAGCTCCTTACGCTAGGTTGCAGCAATTACAGTTTAATAGCGAACCGTCACCCTTAGTTTCGGTAATTTTCCTCCACTTTGGTCGCTCAGCAGCCGGCGCTTGGACTAACTAAGGATGCCAAAATTTACATAGCAAACGAGCAAAATGCTTCCTCGAATAGTCCCTAGTATCCTGGATGTATTTGCTTTCCCATTTCATCGGGTTAGCGGCATAAATCACTATTGGCGATATCTCGACAGTATTAATCAATGGCTTTGTTTTAAATTCACGATCTCTGATTCTTGAAGAGAGACTTAAATTGTGAATTTCAACGATATTTACCCACTTTTGACAAGCTTTGATTATATCATGGAACAAGGATATTTGGAAATAATGCCCATCCGCATTAGCGATCCCTTCAATAGCGAACCTACTGTGTTAAAAATGGGTCTGTATTGACTCCCATAACGTTAAACTTTCGATTTGGTTTATCCATACCGTTGTTCTCATAATCGTTGCTCGTCATATGATCTTTGGTCATAATTTCAATAGTAATTTTTTTTTCGCTCCCTATTAACTATTGAATTTCATACCGTTATGTGGTGGTTGTATCTAAAGGAAGAAATTCAATCAATTTTATGACTTTGGTCTTATATGGCATGTAACATTATTCTACTTAAACATTATACCTAACAACGATTATGACTATTGATTATTATGACCAAAAATAATATGGGTACCAAGTTATGACTATCGAAAATCGAAACAATAAAATTATGGGCTTCGAAGGAATCCCGTTAAAAATAAAGTTGTGTTAAATACTTGTGATGTATAGATATAATTAAATAATATTGTAAATCTGTTTTTAAAAAAATATACCTCGTTGAGTTTCTTGCCGGAATGTTCTAAACAGAGGTTTTTCCGAACCGGTGGTAGATTTTTTTTAACATTCATAAGTGCTTGTTATAGCCTAAATTGAATAAAGATAATATTTTGATTAATGACAAAAAAATCTAAGTACTATATATGTTTGGAAAAACCTCTGTTGAGAAGAACCCGGCGAGAAAGAAAATAAAAGGTATAAAACAACATTAAAACAGATCTACTAAGTTATTTAATTACTTATTCATATAAGTACTGTTACAATCTGCAAAAAGCCTCTATTAAAATTAATTTCAACAGAAACTTATGTGATATACTCGTAATACAAAACGCGGACAAAATAATCAATTTTCCATAACAGGCCTGTTATTTTTTCAAGAAAAAGTGGTGTAAAAGTTTTAGTTTCATTAAATATCTCTGGGTGGTGGTCATTTGAATTGCGTCGCAACTGTAAACTTTAAATTAAATCCAAACAGACTCATCAGAATATTCGCTTAAGTTAAATTTATGTTACAATAAGAATATTTTGGATTTCCATGGGGTTCCGTGAGTTACTCATTTTGTTATTGTAATGGTAAGCTTGCAGTGTTATGTTGTTATAACTCTCGTCTCCAACAAAATAACAAAAAGGTTTTAAGCTAAGCTGCGGATGGACAGAGATAATAGCGAAACTATAAAGGTTCTGGACTACAGAACCCTAAAAACAATATACACTCCGTGAGCTCTTAAAAAAAACCTTCTGATTTCAAAAGCATTCTTCGGGTGTATTGACGATGACACGCGATCGTGATATGCGGTTCTGTTCTGTTATCAACTTGCAAAACTTTTCGAAGTTACCGTAAAAAGTTATGTAAAGAATAACCGTCAGTACAAAATAAACCTTACTGTAATAATATTACGCTTATTTATCTTTTTCTAATTTTAATATAATTATGACTTTTTGTCATGATACAAATAAAACAAAATCAGCATTTTTGAATTCTTCCAGCGTTAATTTAAATAGAGAACACCCCGCCTTAACACACTACTTTTGTTTGGAAGTATATACCTGGTGTGGCCTGTAATACGAGCAAAAAATTAAAACATAGATCGTCCTCGTCAATCTGAACAACATTAGTTCAGCGACTTTTAAAAATAATGGAGTCTTTGAATTTTTCTTTCTTCATACAAATTAAGTACTGCTATCAATGTACGCCATCCTAGAACACAACTGACGTCGCCTGCCACGCTACAAACATCAAGCATTTTGCTTTACATTGCTTCTTCGAATAAGCTTAAAAGTGTAATAAAAATTAAAAAACTAATTATTTATAAATGTCGCTGAACTAATGTTGTTCAGTTGAGGAGTATGATCTATGTTTTAATTATTTGCTCATATTACAGGCCACACCCGGTAGAGCTGTTATACTGTGTCTACTTCTCTTGGATTATGTCAAATTATTATTTTTTGGTTTGCTTCGTTTGATATTTTTAATGTACTTTTTGAAATCCTTGTTGCTTCTATAAATGGGTCTTGAACCTCCTTAAAATATTTACAATATTTAAATATTATTATATGAAACTGTCAGCTTCTTTAAAAAAAATATAATTATAAACAATTTCCCGTTATTGGCTATTTACAGAAATACCCTATTTAAGTTGACTCCCCATAGGAATCAATTATTGAAAAATAAACTAAATTAATAAGTAAGTGGTGGTTTTAACTGCTCTATATAAATCAATGGGAAACCAACGAGTGCACTCTCCGCATGATGGATTACTACTAAGTCAAAAAGACAATTGTCATTTTCTACAACACGAATCCTTCCGATTTCCTCCGAATCCCGAAGGTTTTTCTAAGAGCTCACGGATTGTACTACGCAGAAATTATCTCTTTCAGACAATCATTTAGATACAGAAACGAATATAAACAGGCTAAGGACAAGATCGTTGAAATCCAAATGGTAATACTTAGTAATATTTGTCAAACATAGATCATTATTTTATCATAAATAGTACGCCTTGATTCTATATAGTTAAATATTATTTTTCGAAAGTGTGGAGGATGTTGTAGTGACTTTTAAATCTGGACAGCTGCTTAAAACATGCTACCTTCGTAATAATTCGTCTTGATGGAAATCTTAAAAAATTAGCAGTTTATATTTAAAAGAAAGTGCCTAAATTAATTGTCTTCAAAGGTCCTTGAGTCAGAATTGATGCGGTGCGATTCAAAGCTTAAACTCGGGACAACTTTACGCCGTCTTGTGAGACATTATTACATTTTATGTCAGATCCAACAATGATATCATATTACCCGGCTTATTTGAGAGCGTTGTAAAATTTTATCCCGCTCCAGATCTAAATGCATCGACATCAAAATTTAAGTGTATACGTATCTATGTAAATATTTATAGAAAACGAATTTTAAATGTGGTCGTGGGTGCGGTGTATCGCAAGTTGAGATCGGCGGCAACGAATTGCGGTTGGACGAGATAAAAAAGGTCCGTCCGTCATTTTGGTAAACGAGCGGCGGAGGACGGCGGTCGGGTCGTGGCGGAAAAACGGCTACGACCCGTGTGGGGCATTCCCGTCTCGGGAAACCCGGCCACCAATTACATTTCGCATGTAGTGCTTAACGGCGAACGAGGATAAGCTGATCTTCGCAACTGGCGCTGTGATGATATTTAAGCGGTTCACTGTTGGATCGCATAATATCAAATGTCATAATGTAGTTAGGCATAATTCCTGTTCATCGAAATATTGAAAATCCTATCATGATTAAGCACAAATATTGAATGCATAATCATCAACTACAGTCAAACGGCATACCTAAATATGAAAATACTTATATAAATGTCCTGCAAATATTTTCTGCAGTTTTTCTCACTTTAACTTAAATTTTTGACCCGAATATAGCAAAGTACTACGTGATCTCAACTTTACGTCTGTTGTGGGTTTAATTTTTTTTTGTATTGTTACGTTCAAGCCCAAAACACAGAGAGTTCAGAAGTCAATCTCCTGTGTGTACTTCACTTTTCATACCTACACTCGGCGGTCGCTCTAAGGTTGTCAACTACCTATGGCTTATGCACCAAAAAAGATACATTTCTACTATGTCACAATTCATACATTTGCCACAGAAATTATAGCGACATTGATTATGAAAAGGATCCACCCTGGTACGTGATTCAGTTTCCTCAACTGTACACGCAACATGTAAGCAATCGTTATAAATTTAATAGAAACCTACCAACATTCTTAACGAAATTTAACTCGGTACCTATGTAAACTATGTAACTTAAAACACGTCAAAACTCGCTATCTTAACCACTCTGGTAATTAAACCAATAATTTGGAAAAAGTTACGTTCAGGAGAACAGTCATTTCGTAGTTAGTACCGCAACCTGCAAACTTCAGACCACATAACCGCCCTCCGCCAAGTCGGGTAATAATTACCTGAGTTCCTAACTACAGTCAAGAGAGCTTCACATGGTTGCGTACCTACTCATTCGATCTTTACGGAATCATCATCATCGTCCCAGCCTGTATACGTCCCACTGCTGGGCATAGGCCTCCTCTCAGAACGAGGCTACTTTGGCCCCCACTGGGTTACTATGTTCCAGTTCTGTATTTTGTTTAAATGTCTTGTAGGTCGAATTCCCGGTACCCGATACCTACACTTCCCAATAAAGTCACAATACTGAACTTCCATTTTTGCTTCGATATTTTCTTTTCTTTTCCTGTCAGACGCCGTACAGTACAATACAGAGTGCAATAATGATGGGGTAAAAATACACCAAACGCCTCCTAGTATGAATTATGAATGAGAGAGAGAGAGAGAGAGAGAGAAACATTTATTTACACATATTCGATACACATAAAAATACATAAGATGGAAAGAATAAAAATAACATCGAATAGTATAAAGTGGAATAAATTAAATTCAAGGGCATAGTTACCCAAACGCCGACTAACATTGCTCCTAAATTAAAGTTTTAATATATATATTAAAACAACATTATGACGTAGTTTAAGCAAGCCAGCATGATAGTAGGGGTGATCTACTTTACATAAATACATATACGAGTATGAACATACCACAGCATAATAATTTTTAAAATAAAACAAAGATTTCGAAATTTGGAGCAAAAATCGGTGCAAAGTAGCATCGTTTTAAAGAACGTCACAAACACCATAGAATTTTTTCTCAGGTTTGTGCACGTATTCTCACGATCTTTTCCTTCACTTTAAAGCTCACGACATGAAACGAATGAGACGAATTTCTAAATCGTAGGTATATGCGAGACTGAGTTTACACACACGATTGCACCACCACGGCTTTTACTGAAAACAGTCTTATTGACCTTAAATAACCTCCTCTTTTTTTAAGTCGATTAAAAAACTGAAATTAGTACCTTAACAGTTAGCGTAAACCTTTTTAGGGTTCCGTGCCTAAAAGGTATCAAACGGGACCCTATTAATCGATACGCTGTCTGTCTGTCTGTTTTAGGGCTGTATCTCAAATACCGTAAAAGATAGACAGTTGAAATTGTATACAATGTGTACTACATTGTATGTGTACTTATTACACCAACAACACAAATATACATTACTAACAACAAAAGATATATAAATTAAGAGGAACAAGAAACGAATTATTTTTGTTTTCGTTCTCCTGACGTACCTACAACATACAAAAACAAACAAATAACATACAAACCTACAAATTTTAAACTTGGACAAAAATTATACATAAATATACCAACACGCAGTAAAAACCAGTCAGTTTTTTTTTATTTATTCAAGATATTACAGTCAGTGTACACAATAATTATGATCATCGAGCGAAAATCACGAACGAATTATCTGTCGCTGATTGACTCAACGCATCATGATCGAGAATGTTTCGGACCTGACCGTCGTTCTTTAGTTTAACCTTGTTTAAGGTGCCTCTCAAATTATTATTAAGTAGTTATCGTCACCGTTATTTATTTTTGTATGAGATGTTCTTGTGCCATATTAAGAAATATCTAAAAAGGTTCTGTGTCCGTGAACGTGTTAAATATGTATGCATAGTCTTTATGTTCGCAGCAAGTACTCCGAAAGCACAGAATGCAAAACTAGTCAGCTACCTTTAGTTCTAATAGTCAACGTACAACATTCTAACCGGCCAGCGTTAAACTTAAAATTAAATTCTAACTATAAACCTCCCTCCACGTCCGAAGCACCACTTCGTTCGGAAAAGAAACAATCCTCGACGATAAACGGTCTGGCCACAAAATATAATTAATAGGCCATATTTCACCTCCTAACGCTGAGAAAGTATACGAAATAACCGTTAACAAGTTCGGAAACAGGGCGACCTGAGTATTGGCTACGAGAGATAAAAAGAGCCCCATTATATGGAACGACCAACTCAAGATCGCCGTCGAATGCTACCCAGCAAACGGCATGCGTATCTTTTACTTGATGCTTTTCGGGAAAGGTTTTTTTATGGGTGTTAAAACAAGAACCATTATTTAGTTTTAAGATTTGTAAGGCACGTAGAGGATTTTGGTAAAGAAGGTTTATATTTTGCAAAGAATAGCCTGGTGGTTTAGTGGTTTGAGCTATGTACTCTCAAGCAGAGGATCGTGGGTTCGTGATTCAAACCCGAGCTCGCGTCTCTGAGTTTTTCGAAATTCATGTGCGAAATTACATTCGAAATTTACCACGAGCCGTACAGCCTATGCCTACCTGCAAGAAATTTAATGGTGCGCGTGAAGTTTCCCATCCGCACTGTGCCAGCGTGGGAACTATCTCATTCCGAGAGAAGGCCTATGCCCGGCAGAAGGACGTATATAGACTGATATGATGCGATAATCAAGCATTAAAGAGTTCAATTGTGTTTTCAAAAACTTGTGTAAATTAGAGTCGCCAACTATCTTTGTTTTATCAGAACATCCCCTACTTTTTATTCTATATCTTATTATGGTATTCTGAGACGTCCTGGATAGTTTCTAAGAAGCGTCTGTTCTTAAAGCGCCCTGATATAATCATGCCTTTTAAAGTTTGCAAACACTTTCGTATTTTAAATTTGAAATATTGCTAAGTACTTACCCTAAATATTTCTGCATCGTGTTTTTAAAAGGAATTGTCGGTATTTTTAATTTCAAACTCCAGATCTTTGAAATTGTGGTTAGCAAACCTAATCTAAAGCCAGGATGCGTTCGATCCAAAATGTTTGTCCACGTCCCAAAATGCCAAATATCATGTAACATTAAATTGACGATGCTAGAAACATCGAAATATATCGCCATTGAACTTCAAAAGGTTCTCACAGCAGATTCAATTTCTTATTTATCCACTCATACATTGTTTCTCTCGTACATAAATCAGTTGAATAGAAGTTATTGATGATTGGGTGTTCTTTCCAATACTTGTAATTACTTTTTGTTACGTAAGTTAACCAGGTATACCTCTGACCCGGAAATAAGTAATATTTCTAACATTTCAATATAAATTGAAAATATTTTAATCTAATTAGATTGAGTTTCTTGCAGTTCTTCGCCTCAGTCACCATTATTCCGATGCTGTCGGAATCAGTCGCTTATAAAGATCAATTAGCATTGATTTGAAAATCTATTCGTACAGCGAAGTTATGAATAAGGGTAAAACTATTGTGAAGCTTAAGTGTGTCTTTCACTTTTATTTGCCTTTAACAGACACACACAGAAAATAATTTTACTTTAATAGAGTTATAGCTTTCGACAATAAAATAGAAATAGATAGATACAATATAGAAGGTGACAATTGTAATCTCTACCATGCTGATAAGACATCGAAGAAAAGAACACCGCTTCTTTCTGTCAAACGGTATAGCATGAGGCAAGAAAAAGATGCTTAATTCAAATTCGGTCGCAGGCACCCGTGCGTCAAATACTTATATATATATTTACATAATACGGCGTCTGTTCATCGATAGTTTTGTGAGCATAGATACGACGCATCTTACGTATAAAATCATAAACATTTAAAAAATGAATGGGTACAATAACATACTACGTTCAAATATACAGCAAGTTTGACAAATTGTTGACTTGCGCAAAATTCAGAAAGCATGAAATCCGCTATTTGTAAATTCTTGCATTCAGCGCATAAGTTTAAATAAATAATGACTATGCTTGAGCGGAACTAAGTATAATAAACAAAATGATATCTATAGGTATTCAGTTAACTTGGCATTCCGGATATTAAGTAAAAATGATTTATTTTTAAGCTAAATTGTACACAAATAAACATTAAAACATTTATTCTAAGTGAGTAGACAATGAATGATGAGCGTGTATGACAGAATAGTTTTTGCTCGCGATTTCGGTCGCGCAGAATTTGAATTTCCGGTGAGGTTCTTCATCTCTTTCATGGATTAGAGCAACCGGTAATGGCTCATACGAAAGTATCGAACATTCAAAATTTTCACCCTTTTTTCGGTGTGATTTCACAAAAACCGCTGATACAAGTACCGAAGTTACTACAATATTGCACTTTCTTTCTTTTACTTATGGGATGATTTCCGGGACAAAATTGCATATTCTTCCAGGGTTATAACTATATCCACATTTCACCTGATTCTTTTCAGACAGACAAAGTTATTAATAGTATTAGAATGCATAATTGGTCAATTTTAGAGGTAGGCAAAGGGCGCGCACCCGATTTTCAAAACCAATGTGTGAAATTACATTTGACATCTATCATGAGCTTCACAGTGAAGGATATTTCTGAGGAATCCGGCAAAAACCTGCGAAGCAATGCGATATTTCAAAACAAATATACACTCGAAGACATTCTTGCAAAAATCAACGCTTTTCGTTTCCACTTCCCCCATAGCAAGAAAGTTATTTGAGCAGTTGGTTTAAACGCGCTTTTATTTTTCATAGCCGTGCCAAAGAAGAAAGATGTTTTGATTTCAAAGGGAGACTTCTAAGTCTCGCTTGCATTATCCGGATTTCCGGGGACTTGCAAATTGCACTTTATTTTTCATTCTTAAGCGCTCAGCGCGACTCTACATTTTGCAAAATAAGTAAGTGCATTCTGCGGGGCACGCCCGTTTTGCGTTTCGTTAAAACCTTTTCATGATTCGTTGAGGTATTTTGCTTTTGACAAGGTTGGGTCAATAGAATATAATTGTGTTTCATTTGTAGAGTTTTTCAAATTATTTTAGCTTTGGTTTCGTTATGTTCGTAATTGTTTGCGTAGTACGTAATTTCCTCAGTTTCTTATTGTTTTCTGAGATTTTGCAACGCTTTAGGGCCATGCTCATTAAATCTTTTGTCACATAATAGGGGAAACAAATGGGCTTTCTTATAACCCTCGCACGGACTTAATTACCATTTCTACCTACCTATGCGTCAAACGGTATAAAATTGGAGTTGGAAGATTGAAGACAATAATTATTGCAACTGCATTATACAGACAGACGGGCATCGCAATGATAGTAAAGGATCTCGTTTGTTATCCTTCGGATACGGAGCCCTAAAAAAAACCCATAGCGTGTGAAATGAACATTATAATGTTTTCAAGTGAGAGTATTATTAATTCATACTTTTCTTAAAATCTTTATCACCAATATGTATAACACAGAAGTCATTAAGATTATAAAATTTTGTAGCTTATTTTGAAGGCCACCGAACAGTTATTTTGTCCATGCACCAGGGGGGCTAACTACAAAATTCGAAAATCCAAGTTCGTATGGTACCGTCCTTCTCACTCTTGTATTAAATAATATTAGTGATGTAACGAATGTAATTTTTTTGGCATTCGCGAATTCGAATGCAAATATCTGCAACCGACATTCACGAATGCGAATGCGAATATTCAGTTTTTGGTTTCTGGCGCCAATCGTCTATGGCAGTCAGTCTCGTTCGAACGAAGTGCGTTCCGTTTGTATTTTGTTCCGAGAATTAGGAACTCATCGCAAAGTTAATAAATAAATAATACCAAATGATTACCTAAGTGAAGACTGATAATGTGATAACGAGGTTATTATTTTTTTGTATAAAAAACACAAGAAATGAGAGTTTTTTGATTTTATTAACCTACTATTATCAAATAACTTTTTTTTTATTCATATTCGCAAAACATTCGCAGAAATTTTGCGAATGTGAATGCGAATACGATTATGCAAAAATATGCGAATATTCGCTACATCACTAAATAATATTAGCGCCAGCGGGACGGCAAGATACGAAGTTCTAATTTTGCACTTCGTAGAATAGGGCCTGGAATCAAAAAGAGACACGCTTTGCCATAGGAGAATAATACTGATATATATATATATATTTTAATTCGACTGGATGGCAAACGAGCAACCAGCAGCGAGACCCACTCCTGATGGTAAGAGATCACCACCGCCCATAAACATCTGCAACACAAGGGGTATTGCAGATGCGTTGCTCACCTAAAGGCCTAAGATGAGATACCTCAAGTGCCAGTAATTTCACCGGCTTTCTTACTCTCCACGCCGAAACATAACAGTGCAAGCACTGCTGCTTCACGGCAGGATTAGCGAGCAAGATGGTGGTAGCAATCCGGGCGGACCTTGCACAAGGTCCTACCACCTGCACCAATTGACCCAGTCCCAAACTAAGCAAAGCTTATACGGTAAGGACTTCAATTCATGAGCCACCATGGAACCATATCACAGTAAACCTCATAGTGACATCGCATTATTTACGAGTAAGTATTTAACAAGGAAAATCGTAATGACTTTTTCTTTGCCTTTGACTCACGAATTAAAGTCTTTGACCGTACTATATGGGTACTAATACTAGGCAACTGATAAACATTCTTATTATTCATACAAATATATCCCCGGTCGGGCGATCGAACCCGGGACCTCAGATTTGGTCAGATGTTCTAAACACGCGGTGGCGTATCAAGCCAAGTTCAAGCTATAACATGTAGTAGACCAGCATTTCCAAAGATTAAACCAAAAACCTCTTTACTTTAGAATTCACGAGTAAATCCGAAAACTGTAATGCTAGCAAAAAGCTAGTTTGAAACATAATAGACGCCGTGTCTGAAAACCGAAGCCCCTAATACCCTTGTCTCAAAGGTTTTTTGAAGTTTGTGGAATCTTCACAGTAAATTTCTACGAAACGTCTGTTTTTATTTCAAATATCGGATGCGACGAAAAACTAATGTAGTTTTCTGGAAAGTACTTAAACAGAATAGAGTTCAATGGTCTCTTATTGTTTTATAACGAGAATCTGAATTAGAAACATCAATTTAATCTTTTAAAAAGTGGGTTCTTTTAATCTCTTGAAAATCTTATTAGATAGATTTTACTTGAAATGAAGTAAAATCTATCAAGATTATAAAGAATTGCTTTCTAGAGCAAATAAATTTTGCAAAAGATAGATAAAGGTTAAGTTTAACAAGGAAACTTAAATTAAAAAATATAAAAATGGTATATTTTTTATGTAATATGTACTTAAGTATGTATTTATCTAAAACACATGTCATGTCGAGTTAAACTCGGTTTAAGACGTGAGTTATCCGGGA